>NC_135821.1:75050282-75182782 GCF_964213995.1 Mustelus asterias | reverse complement strand
ACACACACACACTCACACACACAAACACACACATTCACACAAACGCACACACAAACACACACTCACTATCACACTCACGCACACACAAACTCACACACTCACACTCAGTGCCACACCCACACACACACACACACATAAGAACATAAGAACATAAGAAATAGGAGCAGGAGTAGGCCATCTAGCCCCTCGAGCCTGCCCCGCCATTCAATAAAATCATGGCTGATCTGAAGTGGATCAGTTCCACTTACCCGCCTGATCCCCATAACCCCTAATTCCCACACACACACACACACGCACACTCACTGCCACACTCACACGCACACACACTGCCACACTCACAAACACACACACTCACACTCACTGCCACACTCACACACACACATAAGAACATAAGAACATAAGAAATAGGAGCAGGAGTAGGCCATCTAGCCCCTCGAGCCTGCCCCGCCATTCAATAAGATCATGGCTGATCTGAAGTGGATCAGTTCCACTTACCCGCCTGATCCCCATAACCCCTAATTCCCACACACACACGCACGCACACTCACTGCCACACTCACACGCACACACACACACTCACACACACACTCACTGCCACACACACACACACACACGCACGCACGCACGCACACACTCACTGCCACACTCACACATATAAACACACACACACTCACTCACACGCATACACACTCACACACACTCACTCACATATACACACACACTCACACATACTCATTGCCACACTCACGCACACACTCACACACAATCACACACACACAATGACACACACACACTCACTGACACAATCACACACACACTCGCACACATGCTCACACACTCACATACACACACACTCACATATATGCACACACACATGCACACACACATACACACTCTCTCACACACACTCTCACACACACACTCACATATATGCACACACACACATATACACGCACACTCTCACACATACACATTTACATATACACACACACATGCACACACACACATACACACACTCTCTCATACACACACACACTCTCACACACACACACACTCTCACACACACACATACACTCACATATATGCACACACACACACACATACACACACACTCTCTCACACACACAAGCTCAGGAAAAAACACAGTTAGAAAGAATAATGCACTTTCACAAATTGTACACAAAAGAATAGTTCATAGTTCATCTGCCTGGCTGATTTGTACAATTGTACAGCGGCACGGTGGCACAGTGGTTAGCACTGCTGCCTCACAGCACCAGGTTCGATTCCCGACTTGGGTCACTGTCTGTGTGGAGTTTGCACAGTCTCCCCGTGTCTGCGTGGGTTTCCTCCGGGTGCTCCGGTTTCCTCCCACAGTCTGAAAGACGTGCTGGTTAGGTGCATTGACCTGAACAGGTGCTGGAACGTGGCGACTAGGGGAATTTCACAGTAACTTCATTGCAGTGTTAATGTAAGTCTTACCTGTGACTAATGAATAAACTTTACTTTTACTTTACTTTTTTGTAGAAAAACAGTGATTGTGGGCCTGGTAAAGAAAGGTGCTTTCTCCATTCCTGATTTGTAGTTTAGATGAGTTTAAATTGCTAAAGTCAGATATCGGGATTATTGCAGGGTTCCCTCAAAGAAATGAATGTCCAGCAGGTCACAAAGCTGAGCACTTGTAATTCCCGCATCAGGAAGTGAGATTTTTCGACAGGTGAACTTGGGGGGTTTAGAAGCAGACCAATTAATAACTACTTAAGGGTTTTATCCTGCTCCCATTGGTATTAACCAAGTTGTAGGTGGAGCCATCGTCAGGTGACATTGAAGACAGCTAGAACCGTGTGGCCAGCTTGCCAACTTTGGAGAATCAATGTCGATTAAAGGGCTTCTCCACATGACCTTCAACCCATGACTGAGTGTAGGCAGATAGGGCAAGAATTGGCTGGATCGGGTTTCTGTTTTTTGTGGATATATCTGAGCAATTTTCCGCATTGTCACATCGATGACAGTGTTGTAGCTGTACTGGAACAGCTTGGCTAGCGGTGCAGCTAATTGTGGAGCACGAGACTTCAGTACTACGGCTGGAATGTTGTTGAGGGGGGGTCATAATCTTTGCTGCATTGAGTAAATTCAGCTGTTTCTTGATATCACATGGATTGAATCGAATTGGCTGACAGCGAGGCGCGAATATTTTTTATTAATTCGTGGGACATCCACAACAATCCATTTCCAGCTATGACATGATCTATAATTTCATAATCTGTTGACACAAAGGTAAAGGAACCAGGCATGTCCAATTACTCAGTGGACAAGTTTACTGCATGGCGTGGAGCTGAGTATGTAAAGGGGAGGTGATGGCCTAGTGGTATTATCGCTAGACTATTAATCCAGAAGCTCAGCTAATGTTCTGGGGACCCGGGTTCGAATCCTGCCACGGCAGGTGATGGAATTTGAATCCAGTAAGAAATATCTGGAATTGCGAATCTACTGATGACCATGAAACCATTGCCAAAAAAACCCATCTGGTTCGCTAATGTCCTTTAGTGAAGGAAATCTGCCACCCTTACCTGGTCTGGCCTACATGTGACTCTCGACCTACAGCAATGTGGTTGACACTCAACTGCCTTTGGGCAAACTAGGGATGGGCAATAAATGCTGGCCAGCTCGTGATGCACATGTCCCACGAATGAATAAAGAAGAAAAAAATACATGGGCATCACTAGCTGGCCAGCATTTATTGCCCATCCCTAATGTATGGTGGATGGGACTTCTGGAGGAGGCTGAGATGAAATATTCTACCTGAAATTGGTAAGCCTGGGTCTCCCTGGTGAAGACCCTCAATGGCCGTGGGTGAATTGGGGGCACGGACTGCGCAATACAGGAGAACCTGTAAAATCAGGACCAAAAGCTTGGAGACTAGTTGCAGAGACGTCCTTGTTTGTAGCTGTATAAGTTAAGCTACACCATAAAGCACACCTCCTGGTTTATAGGGCTCAGCAGTGAACTTGTCCACTGAGTTCACTCGGACACACCTGGTTTCATTACATTTAAGTCAACATATGATGCAACTATAGGTCATGTCACAGCTGGAAATGCATTGTTGTGGATGTCGGTTAGAGACGGAATTGGGATCTGAGATGAATAGACACTGATCAGTGGGACGAACCATGTCTGGTTTTCTCTTGCTAGATTCAGTGGTGTGCTGTGACTAATTGCACTTATCCTTGCCATCTCTGCTGTGAAGTGAGCTTGACACAAAGCAGGAAGTCAACTTGGGACCTTTCTGATCTCTGAGGGTCACCCACTCACGAAGCCTTTGAAATTTCTAAAAGGAAGGCCAGATAGATTCTCGACAAGCAAGGAGGTGAAAGGTCATTGAGGGCAGATGTAGAGTTGGTATTACAGTCAGCTACGATCGTGTTGATTGGCAAAGCAGGCTCGAAGAGCCGAGTGGCTTAATTTGTATGTTTGTCTGGATAACGTTGTTCATGTAGATTCAAAAGATTATCTGAGCAAAATTCACTGATCTGAGTTAGTTGCAAGAGTGACACTATCGCCGGAATTCTGCCGCTCCACCTGCCACGTAATGGGAGCAAGCGAGGGGCGGACAATGGAAACATCCGTTGACCTCGGGCGGAAATTTCCAGTCTCGCTCGAGCGAGGCCACAAAATCCTGCCCAATATTTCACTGTAACACCCCAGGCCTGGAGGACAGAAGATACCGAGATTTCTATTTCTGATTTCTATCCAGCAACACATTTTTTTCATTCATTTGTGGGACATGGGCAACGCTGGCTGGCCAGCATTTATTGCCCATCCCTAGTTGCCCAAGAGCAGTTGAGAGTTAACCGCACGGCTGTGGCTCTGGGGTCACGTGTAGGCCAGACCGGGTTAGGACAGCAGATTTCCTTCCCTAAAGGAGATTAGTGAACCAGGGGGGTTTTTCCGACAAATGACAATGGTTTCATGGTCATCAGTAGATTCTTTATTCCAGGATTTTTTTTATTGAATTCAAATTCCACCATCTGCCGTGATGGGATTTGAACCCGGGTCCCCAGAACATTCGCTGAGTTTCTGGATTAATAGTCTAGTGATAATACCACTGGGCCATCGACTCCCCTACGAGGGTGCAGAAAAATTGATTTATTGATATTGATACATCAATGTTCAGATACATTGATGTTTAGTGCAGACAGAGTCAAGTTCTGCTGCTTTGTCTCTCTCGGGTTAATACATGAATTTTGACAACTTGGGTGAAGTATCTGAAAACATATTGCATCAGGAGTGAATCTTCTCAAGGGAGCAGAGGATCGTGAGAACACACAGTCAACACATTTGGTGCAAAAATTAAATAAATGCATAACCAAACAGAATTATGTCTGATCTAATTAGTAACAGACTAAATAAATCACACCCCAAGTAGACACACATTTCATGTTGACAAAGCCCTCAGCCTGACTTTCCTGCTTATGTCAGTACATTCTATTGGAGATCAAAGGTTACCGATCAGTTTCATTAATGATAATGTATTCCATCCTTTCTAAGGTGTGACCAAATTATAGGTTATTGGAATATCCTTGTGTTTATGACTAAGGTTAGCTGTGTGAGAGCAATAAATACAATTACAGCGTAGCTGGTGGCAAAACAACAACCTTGCACAGTTCTAATAAATTATTGGACTCTGTAATGTTTGGGGACAACGGGCAGATCTCATATGTACGAACGAATGAAGCGAGTTATTTTCACTTGGCCCGAATTCAATATTTTGTTAACACATTGAGGTTTTTACATGGATTGTAAGGTTGGTATAAAATCACTGCAGTGCACATGAAGAAAGGAAAAGAGAACAGTGGTGAACTAAGATCGAGAGAGATTACATTGTATTTGTTTAACAAAGGAGAGAGTGCGGGTGAGAGAATGTGGGCTGGAGGGTGTGGGTATGAATGTGGAAATCTTTTTTTATTCATTCGTGGGAGATGGGTGTCGCCAGCTGGCCAGCATTTATTGCCCATCTCTAGTTGTCTGAGGGCAGTTGAGAATCAACCACATTGCTGTGGCTCTGGAGTCACTTGTAGGCCAGACCAGGTAAGGACAGCAGATTTCCTTCCCTAAAGGACATCAGTGAACCTGATGGGTTTTTCCGACAATCAACAAGGATGAGGGGGGATCTTATTGAAACTTCCAGGATACTGCGAAGCCTGGATAGAGTGGATGTGGAGAGGATGTTTCCACTGGTAGAAAAAACTAGATGTGGAGATGCCGGTGTTGGACTGGGGTAAACACAGTAAGAAGTCTAACAACACCAGGTTAAAGTCCAACAGGTTTACTTGGTAGCAAAAGCCACTAGCTTTCGGAACAGTCTGTTCCAAAAGCTAGTGGCTTTTGCTACCAAATAAACCTGTTGGACTTTAACCTGACGTTGTTAGACTTCTTACAGGAAAAACTAGAACCAGGGGGCACAACCTCAGGCGAAAGGGACGATCCTTTAAAACAGAGATGTGGAGGAATTTCTTTAGCCAGAGAGTGGTGAATCTATGGAACTCTTTGCCGCAGAAGGCTGTGGAACCCAGGTTATTGAGTGTCTTTAAGACAGAGATAGATAGGTTCTTGATTAATAAGGGGATCAGGGGTTATGGGGAAAAGGCAGGAGAATAGGGATGAGAAAAATATCAGCCATGATTGAATGGTGGAGCAGACTCGATGGGCCGAGTGGCCTAACTCTGCTTCTATGTCTTATGTAAGAAGTCTCACAACACCAGGTTAAAGTCCAACAGGTTTATTTGGTAGCAAATACCATAAGCTTTCGGAGCACTGCTCCTTCGTCAGATGGAGTGGAAATATGTCTGATGGACAATGGTTTCATGGTCATAGAACCATAGAAAATTACAGCTCAGAAACAGGCCTTTTGGCCCTTCTTGTCTGTGCCGAACCATTTTTTGCCTAGTCCCACTGACCCGCACTTGGACCATATCCCTCCACACCCCTCTCATCCATGAACCCGTCCAAGTTTTTCTTAAATGTTAAAAGTGGTAAAAGTTATTTACCACTTTATCCGGCAGCTCATTCCACAAAAGTATGATCAGTAGATTCAAAATTCCAGATACTTTTTATTGAATTCAAATTCCACCATCTGCCATGGAGGGATTTGAATCCAGGTCCCCAGAACTTCAGCTGAATTTCTGGAGCTATAGTCTGTCTGTGCGGAGTCTGCACGTTCTCCCTGTGTCTGCGTGGTTTCATCCGGGTGCTCCCGTTTCCTCCCATGGTCCGAAAGACATGCCGGTTAGATGCATTGGCTGTGCTAAATTCTTCCTCAGTGTACCCGAACAGGCGTCGGAATGTGACGACTCGGGGATTTTCACAGTGACTTCATTGCAGTGTTAATGTAAGCTTACTTGTGACTAATAAATAAACTTTACTTTTTACTTTAAGTAGCAAAGGATTTATTGCCAACGATCAATAATTATTTGCAATAAAGGGTCAGACTGTACAACACTCCTCCCTGGCTCCAACTGAGGATCCTCCCCGACCTGGGATATGTGCCCTTACACCTGATTGGCTTAACTTCCCGCCTTGACACTCCACAGGATCCAGCCTGATCATGTGACCCTCAGGGAATGCCCCCTTAAAGGGGCCACACTATCACAGTGACCATGAAAGGATTGTTGTAAAGATCTCCTTTAGGGAAGGAAATCTGCCATCCTGACCTGGTCTGGCCTACACGCAACGCCAGGCCCACTGCACTGTGATTAATTCTTAACTTTCCACCGAAATGGCCTAGCAAGCCATTTGATTCATGGGTAATTAGGGATGGGCAACAAATGCTGCCCAGTGAAGCCCACATACCCTTGAAAGAATACAGAAAAAAGATCTTCTCAATATTCAGACACTGAGAAGTAATAAAACATTGTGTAATTTCCTCACTATTTCAGCCATTCCAGGATTAGTCCCCAATCTGTGCTGGACTGAACTGAGAAATACCACTTGTTGTATATTTTGATTCTCAGAGTAATGCAGAGATAACACAGATTCACACGTGTGTGTAATAGGGTCTTATTCACAATGCTTCAAAATGTCTGCTCCGTTCTTCAGCTCTGGGTCCTGCTCTCGCAGTTTGTTTAACTTTTCTCTGAGTCCGCGCCTAGGTTTAACCAATCAAGCACTGCGAGCATCAATTGCAAAGAGACTCATAAAATCAAACATGGAACATTGGAATATTACACCATTGGGTGGCAAGGTGGTGCCAGGGACCCGGGTTAACCTCGGCCTTGGGTCACTGTCTGTGTGGAGTTTGCATGTTCTCCCCGTGTCTGCGTGGGTTTCCTCCGGGTACTCCGCTTTCCTCCCACAGTCCAAAGATGGTGCAGGGTTAGGTTGATTGACCATGATAAATTGCCCCTTGGTGTCCCAAGATGTGTAGGTTAGTGGGATTAGTGGGTAAATACATGGGGTTCTGGGGATTGGGCCTGTTAGAGAGTTGGTGCTGTCTCAATGGGCTGAATGCTCTGTAGGGATTCTATGATCCTACGATCGGCTGTAGGAGTCCTGGTAAAAGCATGCATTCCTGGGTTTCTGTCCAGCTGCTACAACAGCTGAAGATAAGATCAGGTGAATGCACTATTTGGCGGAGTACTGCATCACAATCGATGCTCAGGGGCTGAGTCTCGGTGGAATCATCAATTCAGTATTTGGCTTCCATGCCCCTGAGATAGGAACAAGAAGATAAAATTCTACTAACGTGTATTCCTGATTGCCTGTCAGTGACACTTGCTGAACAGTGTGCAGGCACGGACAGCATGTGGGATGCAGTGAGCCTCAGCTGTGATGTCCTTTCTGCTTTTCACTGACATCCGTAACAGAAGAATGTTGCGGAGGTGAGGTTTCAGAGCATTGCTGCTTAGTGATATCATGAGAGAAAGAGAGAAAGCTGGAGCCAAAAATTAGCATAAAGCATTTACAGTCTGACACCAGCCCTATGCTGCCAATGTTTTTGGATTAACAGTGCAGCGCTCTCTCAGTACTGTACTGAGGTAAAATACTGAAGCATCTCTGGCAGTGCGGCATTCTCTCAGTACTACACTGAAGTACAACATTGAAGGGGAGGCGATGGCCTAGTGGTATTATTGCTAGACTATTAATCCAGAAACTCAGCTAACGTTCTGGGGACCTGGGTTCAAATCCCGCCATGACGGGCAGTAGAATTTGAATTCAATTTTAAAAATCTGGAATTAAGAGGGGGATCTGCCTACTGAGGTAATATGGGCTGTAGTTAGAAATAGGAAAGGAGCGGGCACGTTGTTAGGAGTTTTCTATAGGCCCCCAAATAGTAATAGAGATGTGGAGGAAGAAATTGCAAAGCAGATTATGGATAGGTGTGGAGGTCGCAGGGTAGTTGTCATGGGTGACTTTAACTTTCCAAATATTGATTGGAACCGGAATAGTTCAGATGGGGCAGTTTTTGTACAGTGTGTGCAGGAGGGTTTCCTGACTCAATATGTGGATAGGCCGACAAGAGGTGAGGCCACATTGGACTTGGTACTGGGTAATGAACCGGGCCAAGTGTTAGATTTGTTTGTGGGAGAGCACTTTGGAGATAGTGACCACAATTCGGTGTCTTTCATGATTGCAATGGAGAGGGATAGGGCCATATGGCAGGGCAAGGTTTATAATTGGGGGAGGGGTAATTATGATGCGATTAGGCAAGAATTAGGGAGCAATAAGATGGGAACAGAAACTGTCAGGGAAAGGCACAAATGAAAAGTGAAGCTTGTTCAAGGAACAAATACTGCGTGTCCTTGATAGGTATGTCCCTGTCAGGCAGAGAGGAAATGGCCAAGTGAGGGAACCATGGTTCACAAAAGAGGTTGAATGTCTTGTCAAGAGGAAGAAGGAAGCGTATGTAAGAATGAGAAAACAAGATTCAGTTGGGTCACTTGAGGGGTACAAGGTAGCAAGGAATGAGCTAAAAAAAGGGCTTAGGAGAGCTAGGAGGGGGCATGAGAAGTCCTTGGTGGGTTGGATCAAGGAAAACCCCAAGGCGTTTTACTCTTATGTGAGAAATAAAAGAATGACCAGGGTGAGGTTAGGGCCGGTCAAGGATAATAGTGGGAACTTGTGCATGGAGTCAGAAGAGGTAGGAGAGGCGATGAATGAATACTTTTCTTCAGTGTTCACCAAGGAGAGGGGCCATGTTTTTGAGGATGAGAGTGTGATACAGACTGATAGGCTGGAGGAGGTAGATGTTCTGAGGGAAGATGTATTAGCAATTTTGAAAAACCTGAGGGTTGATATGTCCCCTGGGCCAGATGGGGATATATCCTAAGATTCTTTGGGAGGCAAGGGATGAGATTGCAGAGCCTTTGGCTTTGATCTTTGGGTCTTCACTGTCCCCGGGGATAGTGCCAGAGGACTGGAGAGTGGCGAATGTTGTTCTTCTGTTCAAGAAAGGAAATAGGAATGACCCTGGTAATTATAGGCCGGTTAGTCTTACTTCGGTGGTTGGTAAGTTAATGGAAAAGGTCCTGAGGGATAGGATTTTTGACCATTTGGGAAGATGCAGCTTAATCCGGGATAGTCAACACAGATTTGTGAAGGGTAAGTCTTGCCTCACAAATTTGATTGAATTCTTTGAGGAGGTAACTAAGTGTGTAGATGAAAGTAGAGCAGTTGATGTCGTATACATGGATTTTAGTAAGGCGTTTGATAAGTTCCCCATGGTCGGCTCATGAAGAAGGTAAGGAGGTGTGGAATGGAGGGAAATTTGGCCAATTGGATAAGTAACTGGCTATCTCATAGAAGTGGAGATGCTGGTGTTGGACTGGGGTAAATACAGTAAGAGTTTTAACAACACCAGGTTAAAGTCCAACAGGTTTATTTGGTAGCAAAAGCCACAAGCTTTCGGAGCCTTAAGCCCCTTCCTCAGGTGAATGGGAATTCTGTTCACAAACAGGGCATATAAAGACACAAACTCAATTTACAGAATAATGGTTGGAATGCAAATACTTACAGCTGATCAAGTCTTTAAGATACAAACAATGTGAGTGGAGAGAGCATCAAGACAGGCTAAAGAGATGTGTATTGTCTCCAGATAGGACAGCCAGTGAGACTCTGCAGGTCCAGGCAAGCTGTGGGGATTACAGATAGTGTGACATGAACCCAATATCCCGGTTGAGGCCGTCCTCATGTGTGTGGAACTTGGCTATCAGTTTCTGCTCAGCGACTTGGCGCCGTCGTGTGTCGTGAAGGCCCCCTTGGAGAATGCTTACCCGAATATCAGAGGCCGACAATCACCAGGCAAAACTGTTCTCTTCCTGTTGGGGAGCACTTCAGCGGTCACGGGCATTCGGCCTCTGATATTCGGGTAAGCGTTCTCCAAGGCGGCCTTCACGACACATGCCGGCGCAGAGTCGCTGAGCAGAAACTGATAGCCAAGTTCCGCACACATGAGGACGGCCTCAACCGGGATATTGGGTTCATGTCACACTATCTGTAATCCCCACAGCTTGCCTGGACCTGCAGAGTCTCACTGGCTGTCCTATCTGGAGACAATACACATCTCTTTAGCCTGTCTTGATGCTCTCTCCACTCACATTGTTTGTATCTTAAAGACTTGATCAGCTGTAAGTATTTGCATTCCAACCATTATTCTGTAAATTGAGTTTGTGTCTTTATATGCCCCGTTTGTGGACAGAATTCCCACTCACCTGAGGCTTAAGGCTCCGAAAGCTTGTGGCTTTTGCTACCAAATAAACCTGTTGGACTTTAACCTGGTGTTGTTAAAACTCTTACTATTTCATAGAAGACAGAGGGTGGTGGTGGATGGAAAATTTTCAGACTGGAGACCAGTTACCAGCGGTGTACCACAGGGATCAGTGCTGGGTCCTCTGCTATTTGTGATTTTTATCAATGACTTGGAGGAGGGGGCTGAAGGGTGGGTCAGTAAATTTGCTGATGACACCAAGATTGGTAGAGTAGTGGATGAGGTGGAGGGCTGTTCGAGGCTGCAAAGAGACATTGATAGGATGCAGAGCTGGGCCAAAAAATGGCAGATGGAGTTTAACCCTCATAAGTGCGAGGTGATTCATTTTGGTAGGACAAATTTGAATGCGGATTACAAGGTCAACGGCAGTGTTCTGAGGAATGTGGAGGAACAGAGAGATCTTGGAGTTCATATCCACAGATCTCTGAAGGTTGCCACTCAAGTGGATAGAGTCGTGAAGAAGGCCTATAGTGTGTTAGCGTTTATTAACAAGGGGTTTGAGTTTATGAGCCGTGGGGTTATGCTGCAACTATACAGGACCTTGGTGAGACCACATTTGGAATATTGTGTGCAGTTCTGGTCACTTCACTATAAGAAGGTTGTGGAAGCATTGGAGAGAGCGAAGAGGAGATTTATCAGGATGCTGCCTGATTTGGGGGGTGGGTCTTATGAGGAAAGTTTGAGGGAGCTAGGGCTTTTCTCTTTAGAGCGGAGGGGGATGAGAGGCGACTTAATAGACGTTTATAAGATGATGAGGGGGATAGATAGAGTGGACGTTCAGAGACTATTTTCTCAGGTGGATGTAGCTGTTACTAGGGGGCATAACTATAAGGTTATAAGGTGGGAGATATAGGAGGGATGTCCAAGGTAGGTTCTTTACTCAGAGAGTGGTTGGGGTGTGGAATGGACTACCTGCTGTGATAGTGGAGTCGGACACTTTAGGAACTTTCAAGCGGTTATTGGATAGGCACATGGAGCACACCAGAATGATAGGGAGTGGGATAGCTTGATCTTGGTTTTGGACAAAGCTCGGCACAACATCGAGGGCTGAAGAGCCTGTACTGTGCTGTACTGTTCTATGTTCTATGTTCTAAGAATCTACTGATGACCATGAAATCATTGTCTATTGTCGGAAAAAAACCATTTGGTTCACTAACGCCCTTTAAGGGAGGAAACCTGCCGCCCTTACCCAGTCTGGCCTGCATGTGACTGCAGAACCACATCAATGGGTTGACTCTCAATAGTCCTCGGGCAACTAGGGATGGGCAATAAATGCTGGCCAGCCAGCGACGCCCGTGTCCCAAGAATGGATTGAAAAAAGCACATCTTTCTCTCAGTACTGTGGTACAAGACTACACTGCATTCCTGGCAGTCTTGCACTCTGTGTTCTGCACTGAAGTGTAACACTGAAGCATCTCTGGCAGTGCAGCACTCTCTCAGTACTGCACTGAAGTGCCAATCTAGATGACGGCTGGAGCGGGGCCTGAACTCTGACTCTGAGGCAAGAGTAACCACACTCAAACAGCTCACTGCACGCTCGGATGTAAACGGGATTCTGCGTGAGCCGAACATATTGTTAAAAAGCCAAAGTGATTCACTTTTAATGAATTCCACCTGTATTGCAATAAACATTTTTATTGCTTATTTATGCTCACTTAGGGGCGAACCGCAGTACATTCCTCAAATTCCTTTGAAAGAATGGCACAGAAATTGCTTCATTTCTCAATGGGGCCCAGTGTTAGCCAAACATAAATTTATCCAATAAGCTAGTGCAAAAAAGAATACATTATCTTTCCTTGTATTATCCACAGAAGACAAATAATGCATCCCCAACAGTTTGTAGACGACTTAGTCCACGTGTGATTGTTATAATTCAGGTCAGAAACTCCAAAGTGTTTGATGAAGTCTGCCTGGATCATAAGTTTTGCAAATTGAATTTGGCTCGGGTGAGCATGAGATATTTCACTTCAGGTATGATTCAACTGACCCACGAGGGAGCTTCTATCAAACAAAGTTTATTTACATATACAGTCAACATGTATAGAAAGAAAATTAGCAATAACTTTTGTCAATTACAAAATTGTTTAATGGTGGAACAGCTTTTAAAGGATAAATATCCTACTTCAGCTCCGATTTCCTTCCCGGCATTCCCTCCCTAACGGCACTGTGGGTGTACTTATATAGTAAGAAGTCTCACAACACCAGCTCAGGACAGTGTACTTATACCACAGGGACTGCAGCATTTCAAGAAAGCAACGCACTACCACCTTCTGAAGGGCAACTGGGGATGGGCAATAAATGCTGGCGAGCCAGTGATCCCCTCACTGGCCAGCTGATCAGCGCAGGATCTGAGTGCTTGTCCGGGTACCCCATCGGGGCCGGTCACTTTGGTTGACCTTCGAGAAGGCTGCTCTGACATCTGCAATGGTGACCTCAGATATTGTTTCATCCGAGGCTTCCGGGGTGGAGGGTGTGCTCTCGCTGACCTCTTGCTCAAAATAGGTGTAGAATGCATTGAGCTCATCAGGGAGGGGTGCACTGGAGACAACTTTTACAGATGCACCATACAAAGCATTCTTTCTGGTTGTATCACAGCTTGGTATGGCTCCTGCTCTGCCCAAGACCACAAGAAACTACAGAGGGTCGTGAATGAAGCCCAGTTCATCACACAAACGAGCCTCCCATCCATTGACTCTGTCTACACTTCCTGCTGCCTCGGCAAAGCAGCCAGCATAATTAAGAACCCCACGCATCCTGGACATACTCTCTTCCACCTTCTTCCATTGGGAAAAAGATACAAAAGTCTGAGGTCATGTACCAACCGACTTAGGAATAGCTTCTTCACTGCTGCCATCAGACTTTTGAATGGACCTACCTCGCATTAAGTTGATCTTTCTCTATACCTTAGCTACGACTGTAACACTATATTCTGCACTCTCTCGTTTCCTTCTCTATGAACGGTATGCTTTGTCTGTATAGCAAGCAAGAAACAATACTTTTCACTGTATACTAATATATGTGACAATAATAAATTAGATCAAATCAAATCAAAACCATATCCCATAAAATGAATTGTTAAAAATATGTTCTTATATTATGGAGAATGAATCATGCTTCGTGGGTGATTTGTGGGAAAATCTGTTTAGTTGCTGACATATCACCAACGATTTAAATGATAATAAGTGTCATTATAATCCATACCGGAAGGGGAGGTCAGCTTTGATTTCATTTTCCTCTTGCTCAGTTTTCTCCCCTCTTCTCCTGAACATGCTAACACCTAGTTAGAGTCATTAAGCAGAGTAAGATCAGTTATAGAGTTGCGAGGGTTGAAGATGTGGTAGGTATATTTTTTTCCACAAAGGACAGTGGAAGTGGAAATCTGGATTCAAAAAGAATTTAAACAATTTTCAGGGAGAACTTATTCTAAGAATTTTAGTGGAGAGGTCGTCGGACTTTCTTGGCCATGGAAGGAAGTTGGAGAGGATAAGTAGAGGCTTGGGCTGTTAACTCCTATATTTTGTCACTTCACCCAAGAGGCCAGTTCTCTTCTTTACCCAGCTCTGTCGGGCAATTAAACACAGGGGATGGGACACAACAAACAAGCCTGATTCCATCCCCTGGATAGAATCATGGAATGGCTACAGCACAGAGGGAGTCTGTTCAGTTAATCGTCCCCATAACAGCTCTTTGCAAGAGCAATTTTACTAGTCTCACCCAACTTTCCCTTCCCCATAGCTCTGTAAATTTGTTACTTTCAGGTGCTTATCCAATTCCCTTTCGAAAGCGATGATTGAACCATTCTCTCAGGCACTATATTCAGATCCTAACCACTCAAACCGCAAAAGATTTTTCCTCATATCCCTTTTGGTTCTTCTGCCAGTCACTTTAAATCTTTAGTTCATAGAATCATAGAATCCTACAGTACAGAAAGAGGCCATTTGGCCCATCGAGTCTGTAGCGACCACAATCCTGCCTAGGCCCTATTCCCATAACCCCGCACAGTTAACCTGCTAACCCCCCTAACCGTAAGGGACAATTTAGCATGGCCAATCAACCTAACCCGCACATCTTTGGACTGTGGGAGGAAACCGGAGCACCCGGAGGAAACCCACGCAGACACGGGGAGAACGTGCAAACTCCACACAGACAGTGACCCGAGGCTGGAATTGAACTGTGCCACTGTGCCGCCCAAGTTCCAGATCCTGTGGCCAATGGGAATAGTTTCTCTCCAACTACTCTGTCTAAACCTCACATAAATTGTTAGACACCTCAGTCAAATCTCCTCTCAACCTTCACCCCCTCGAAGACATTTTCCAGAATGGTCATTGAATAACAACCAGGAGTGGAAACACTGGCTGAATCTTTCCTGACCAAGACTTGATTTTCACAGTAACTTCATTGCAGTGTTAATTTATGCCTACTTGTGACACTAATAAATTAACTTAAACTTAAACTTAAAACTTGATGGTTTGAATTATAAGGAGAGGCTGGATAGACTGGGACTTTTCTCCCTGGAGCGTAGGAGGCTGAGAGGTGATCTTATAGAGGTCTATAAAATAATAAGGGGCATAGATCAGCCAGATAGTCAACATTTTTTTCCCAAAGGTAGAGGAGTCTAAAACTAGATGGCATAGGTTTAAGGTGAGAGGGGAGAGATACAAAAGGGTCCAGAGGGGCAACTTTTTCACTCAGAGGGTGGTGTGTGTCTGGAACAAGCTGCCAGAGGCAGTAGTAGAGGGAGGTACAATTTTGTCTTTTAAAAAGCATTTAGACAGTTACATGGGTAAGATGGGTATAGAGGGATATGGGCCAAATGCGGGCAATTGGGACTAGCTTAGTGGTTTAAAAAAAAGGACAGCATGGACAAGTTGGGACGAAGGGCCTGTTTCCATGCTGTAAACCTTTACGACTCTACTTGGCCCAGAGGTGCTGAAGCCGATTGCAGCATTTCTTGCACTTAGTAAACGCAACAGCTCTGGGGGCAGCTGAGGGTCTAACTCTCCTGAATTTGACTCAGTTCCAGTACCTCCACCAAAGTACAGAAAAAGAAAATGCTGCAAAATCTCAGCAAATCTGACTGTGCCTGTGGAGAGAGAATAGATGTGGAGATGCCGGCGTTGGACTGGGGTAAATACAGTAAGAGTTTTAACAACACCAGGTTAAAGTCCAACAGGTTTATTTGGTAGCAAATACCATTAGCTTTCGGAGCGCTGCTCCTTCGTCAGATGGAGTGGAAATGGTCTTTCAAACAGGGCATAAAGACACAAAATCAAGTTACAGAATACTGATTAGAATGCGTTCTAATCAGTATTCTGTAACTTGATTTTGTGTCTCTATGCCCTGTTTGAGAGCACATTTCCACTCCATCTGATGAAGGAGCAGCGCTCCAAAAGCTAATGGTATTTGCTACCAAATAAACCTGTTGGACTTTAACCTGGTGTTGTTAAAACTCTGACTGAGAGAGAATAGATCCAATGTTTCGAGTCTGGATCACCCTTCGTCAGAGCCAATTAACCTGCTTATTGCGATGGATCTGTTTAATTCTCTTTGATGTGACACATGATGGGAATGGGATTTAAGCCCCTTTTTAACATTTCCCCCCTAATGGTTTGATTGACACATTATCGTTCCGGTATGGGTCAAATTTAATATTGTTTAAATTGCAATTTTTCATCTTATTTTGGAAGAATTTAGTGTGAGAGAAGCATTCTAAAGACCATAAGACCATAAGACATGGAAGCAGAATTAGGCCACTCGGCCCATCGAGTGCTCCACTGTTCAATCATGGCTGATATTTTTCTCATCCCCATTCTCCTGCCTTTTCCCCATAACCCCTGATCCCCTTATTACTCAAGAACCTATCTATCTCTGGCTTAAAGACACTCAATGACCTGGCCTCCACAGCCTTCTGCGGCAAAAAATTCCATAGATTCACCACTCTCGGGCTGAAGAAATTCCTCCTCATCTCTGTTTTAAAGGATCGTCCCTTTAGCCTGAGGTTGTGCCCTCTGGTTCTAGTTTTTCCTACTAGTGGAAACATCCTCTCCACGTCCACTCTATTCAGGCCTCGCAGTATCCTGTAAGTTTCAATAAGATCCCCCCCTCATCCTTCTAAGCACCAATGAGTACAGAGCCAGAGTCCTCAACCGTCCCTCATACAACAAGCTCTTCATTCCAGGGATCATTCTTGTGAACCTTCTCTGGACTCTTTCCAAGGCCAGCACATCCGTTCTTAGATATGGATGCCAAAACTGCTCACAATAAAAATGTTCTTGTTCATTAAACTGAGCAGTTAAGAGAATTAAAAACTTGGCAGTATGTATTGCACAATCTCTGTGTGTGTAATAGTGGCATTTTCACCACAGCTGGGTTAGTGACCACAATGTGGCATTACTGAAATCACCACAATACCGGGAATTGAGTGGCAAAGTGATGACGGAGTCAGTTCCACAGGGTGAAACTGGTCGTACTCAGTGGTACAAAATAACCAATCAGTAGCTGATTTTATGCTGCTCCTGACTCTCTGTATGACTATGATCGGACCATTTTTGCACGGGTGATTTTGACCAATTTCACACCTGTCAAGTCTTGTTATTTAATAAAACATGGCTCCCTTAAACTATCCGTTTCATCACCATTCTGTGCTCAGTTCGCTCAATGTATTGTTTCTTCAGATACTTCTTCAGCACACGGCTACACATTAGCATTGTCGTTGTGTTTACCAAGGTCAGTAACATTACAGGACTCAAGACAGGAGCTGACAGTGGAGCAGATGGTCCATTGTCTGCTCTCATCACCATAGCTGTACATCATTGAGTTACTCTCAGTGTAGGAAGGATGTGGAAAAGATTGAAAGGGTGCAGAGGAGATTTACAAGGATGTTGCCTGGATTGAGTGGCATGCCTTATGAGGATAGGCTGAGGGAGCTCGGTCTTTTCTCCTTGGAGAGACGTAGGATGAGAGGAGACCTAATAGAGATATATAAGATGTTGAGAGGCATAGATGGGGTGGACTCTCAGAGGCTTTTTCCCAGGGTGGAAATGGCTGCTACGAGAGGACACAGGTTTAAGGTGCTGGGGGGTAGGTACAGGGGAAATGTTAGGGGGAAGTTTTTCACACAGAGGGTGGTGGGCGAGTGGAATCGGCTGCCGTCAGTGGTGGTGGAGGCAAACTCAATAGGGTCTTTTAAGAGACTCCTGGATGAGCACATGGGACTTAATAGGATGGCGGGTTATAGGTAGGCCTAGAAGGTAGGGATATGTTCGGCACAACTTGTGGGGCCGAAGGGCCTGTTTTGTGCTGTAGTTTTTCTATGTTTCTATGTTTTCTATGTTTCTATGTTTCAATGTAACCCCGTTCCTGCATCGTTACTATTTATTTATTTTATTTGTGTCACAAGTAGGCTTACATTAACACTGCAATGAAGTTACTGTGGAAATCCCCTAGTCGCCACACTCTGGCGCCTGTTCGGGTACACTGAGGGAGAATTTACCATGGTCAATGCACCTAACCAGCATGTCTTTTGGACTGTGGGAGGAAACTGGAGCACCCGGAGGAAACCCACGCAGACACGGGGAGAATGTGCAAACTCCACACAGACAGTGGCCCAAGCTGAGAATTGAACCCGGATCCCTGGCGCTGTGAGGCAGCAGTGCTAACCACTGTGCCACTGTGCCACCCTATTGAACCACCATTACCACTATGCAGTTGAAGCATTGCCACATTGGGCACAGTTCAGAGGCTGCAGCTGGGAGATGTTCAGGGGATTCGATATCCAGGAGATGGGATTTACGCGGTAAGGGTTCATACTCCATTCTTTCACGCTAGAGTCTCGGGTGCAGTCAGAGGCCGGAATTTTACAACCATGCCCGCCCTAGAAAAGGGGTGGGTGCAGCTCGCAGAGTGGAATTCTCCGTTAGCCTCGGGTGGGATTTTACGAGCCTCGCAAGTAGATATCTCAACTTCAGCCTCCTCTGAGCTGGGTAGTGCTTCAACAATGGATGGCAAAGATCATTAGATTGTCTTGTTGTAACCCTGGATGTGCAATATCTGAAATGAGGTAGCCACAGTCTTTATGATGGGTGCAAAGTAACCATTAATGTAATGGCAGGAGGCATTTAGAACTGAGTTCAATTTCTTAGCGTGGAATGTTTCGATGTAGGGCAGGCATGTTCAGCAACAAAATAAAAGAGTTATCATCCTGTAAGTGTTTGGATCAGTGCCTGACATTGAGTAAACCACATTTCAAGGATGTCGTTCCCAGTTCCAACTATTGGTTTTGACGATGTTTTTCTTGGAACTCAAAGTCCAATCCAGTGTTACAAGAATGTAGAGATGGTTAAAACAACGATCAAGTCTTTTCTTGCACTCCTCAGCACAATAGATCCTGTTTGCCTTTTCTGTTGTTGAGGTGGAATGCACAGACCTGTGTCTGGTTTGGCCTCAGTTGTTGAGAGTATAGTAACGTCTCAGGCCAGCTCAGGTAGCACCTAGTCACGGCAATCCTATCAAATGTCTGCCTTTGAGAATATCATGTGGCAACCCACATTGTGGGAACCCATTCTGCTGCTTCCATCAATGGCTTTTTAACAGCACAACTCGCCAAACGTGTACAGTGCTTCACTAATGAAGTTTGAATGAACTCTGTGAGAAGAGCATCCTTGGTCAAAATGAAAGCTTTTTGCGCAACTGGAGTGGCACGGTGGCACAGTGGTTAGCACTGCTGCCTCACAGTGCCTGGGATCCGGGTTCAATTCCAGCCTCGGGTGACTGGTTGTGTGGAGTTTGCACATTCTCCCCGTGTCTTTGCTGGTTTCCTCCAGGTGCTCCAGTTTCCTCCCACACTCCAAAGATGTGTAGGTTGGGTAGATTGGCCATACTAAATTGACCCTTAGTGTCCAAAGATGTGTAGATTTGGTTAATTACCCATGGTAAATGCACAGAATTATGGGGATAGAGCAGGGGGGAGGGTGAGTTGTGGGGACATGGACCTGGCTGAGATGCTCTTTCAGAGAGTCGGTACAGACTTGATGGGCCAAATGGCCTCCTTCTTCACTGTAGGGATTCTATGTATTTTATGGAAACGTGTCTGCTTTATATGTAACTCTAGTACCTCAATGTGATTGACATTTAACTGTCCTCCAAAGTGACCTATCAACGCAGGCAGATGTACAAGACTCTTTGTAACTAGGGATCGGAAATGTGTGCCGAATAGTGACACCAACATCCCAAGAACGAATATTTTTAAAAAAGGAATGTTGGAGAAAGTTCACACCCTGTGTTTGTGAGGCAGCAGGGTCAGCAGCCATTCCCTTTACACTCTCGACTGTGGCAAAAAGCCATGGTGTTGGCCGGGTCGTATACTGATGTCTTGTTACTCAGTAAGCAAAACATCCAAATGGCAACACTAAATAATTCAGACTCATAAAAGAGTAACTTGCTGCTCGAGCACAGAAATGCAATTCTGGTGCCTCCACACTTCCAAATATAGAGCTGTATTTTCTTTGCTCAATTTTATATTTATGCTAAGCAGCATGATAACATCAACACCTATTAATGGAGGTTTAATATTAGACCATCGCAAGTGTAATCTGGTTTGTAAGTCAAAAAAATGCTTAGCAACACATGCCTTCAATTTTTTAGAATGCCACAAAGCCCAGTCACATAAAATCAACAAACTTGCACAACGTACAAGTTCCAATGGGGTTAATTTTGTGAACCCTGGTATTCCTGTAGAATATTCCCTACTGGTTCTCACACCCCTGTCGAGTTGGTTAATTTAACCCTCCCATCAGCACTGGCAAACCACCCCACAAGGTACTCAGTCCTGGCTCTGTTCCAGCTTGTGACAATCACAAACACACTAACACTATTGAATTCACAAGATTGAATTTGATGATCAGCCATGATCAAAAGAATGGCGGAGCAAGCTCAAAGGGCTGAATGGCCTACTCTTGCTTCTAGTTCCTATGTTTCTATGTTACTCCATGCATTTCAGCAAAGCCAGAATCCTCAATGTGGACACAGGGTGCAGGATGCTCATATCAGGCCAATCCCATTCACCAACCAAAATAACACACCCACCTGATATAGATAATATGGTTGAAATGGGTATCCAACCCCATGATGTCTGTCGGGCATTCCAAATCCATTCTTACACTGGCAATTCGAGCATGTGAAGCTCAAGACCAGTGAGTTTGTGTATACCAGTGGGAGAGAAACTGCAGCCGGAGTGAGATTCAGCCAGAGTGAGGGTATCGGAAATTTGGAGCTGAGTGGGAATTCGGTGCTGAGGGGCAAGAGGTGCTCATTTTCAGGAGGAGTGGAGAGGTGGACCTGTGAGGGAGACTCGAGGGCAAGTGAGAGGTAGAAAGAAATTGAACCGCATCATCATAGCGAGCAGATAAATGATTGGCTGGCGACTGGTAAATACCAATTCTTTTCTTTTTTCTCTTGGCATTTTAGTAGTTGTTGTAAGTTAACTTAAGGGTTAAGTCATGACAGGAGACCCCAGACCCGTGTCATGCTCCTCTTGTGCGATGTGGGAATTCAGGGACCCTTCCGGTGTCCCCGGCTCCTTCACGTGCAAGAAGTGTGATTAACTGCAGCTTCTGTTAGACCACTTGATGGCTCTGGAGCTGCAGATGGACTCACTTTGGAGCATCCCTGCTATTCTTCTATCGATCCAGATGCCTCTTGAACGTTGCTATAGAATCTGCTTCCACCACCTCCTCCAGCAGCGCGTTCCAGACATTCACCACCCTCTGTGTGAAAAACTTGCCCCTTACATCTCTTTTAAACTTTCCCCCTCTCACTCTCAACCTATGCCCCCGAGTAATTGATCCTTCGACCCTGGGAAAAAAACTCTGACTATCCACTCTATCCAAGCCTGTCATAATCTTGTAAAACTCTAACAGGTCCCCACTCATCCTCCGACGCTCCAATGAAAACAATCCAAGTTTGTTCAACCTTTCTGCATAGTCCATATCCTTCAAACCAGACAACATCCTGGGCTGCACAGTGGCACAGTGGTTAGCTCTGCTGCCTCACAGCATCAAGGACTCGGATTCGATTCCCGGCTTGGGTCACTTTCTGTGCGGAGTCTGCACGTTCTCCCCATGTCTGCGTGGGTTTCCTCCGGTTGCTCTGATTTCCTCCCGCAGTCTGAAAAACATGCTGGTTAGGTGCATTGACCCAAACAGGCGCCAAAGTGTGGTGACTAGGGGATTTTCACAGTAACTTTATTGCAGTGTTAATGTAAGCCTAACTTGTGACACTAATAAAAAAAAGCTTCTCATTTTTGTATGGATAGGATGAGTTTCACAATCTCACCACCGGACAGATCAGAGTAGCAACATTACTAGTGCTAGGTGGACTGCTAGCAAGTGGCATACATGAGAGAGCAGCCGGAAGGAGCACAAAAGCCTTTTGCACGACTGGTATATTCCTGCAATCCAATGCATAATCCAGCACAAGTTCAATTGGGTAGCTGCTGCCTAGGTTTCCCTCATCAAAGAAATCCAGCTACCATGTGGAATCTGTCTGCTGCGTATTTGTAAATTGTTTGGTTTTCCTCAGAGCAGTTTCACTGCTATCGAGATCACCAATAACTACATTAATGACCTGAAACAACACCAACTTGTGTACGTGCATGTATATTGCATCCTTAATGCAGTAAAATGGCCCAAGACACCTCACCAGAGTGAGATCCAACAAGATTTGAACCCGAGGCATATTAGGGGATAATAGGTCAGATGACTAAAGAGGTTGGTTTTAAGAAACACTTTAATACAGATAGGGTGGCACGGTGGCACAGTGGTTAGCACTGCTGCCTCACAGTGCCAGGGACCCACGTTCGATTCCTGGCTTGGGTCACTGTCTGTGTGGAGTTTGCATGTTCTCCCTGTGTCTGTGTGGGTTTCCTCTGAAAGACGTGCTGGTTTTAGGTGCATTGACCGGAACAGGCGCCGGAGTGTGGCGACTAGGGAAATTTCACAGTAACTTCACTGCAATGTTAATGTAAGCCTTACTTGTGACTAATAATAAATCAATAAGGAACACAGGCAAAGAGATTTTGCGGCGAGTTCTAAAGTTTGTAGCCTTGGTGGTTGTGGGCATGGCCGTCAGTGGTGGAGCAGTTAAAATAGGGGATGCTCAAGAGGCCAACATTGGATAAGCAAAGAAATCTAGAAGGGTTACGGGATTGAAAGAGGTTATGGGTGTAAGGAAGATCAAGGTCTTGGAGAGATTTGAGAACAAGAATGAGAATTCTAAAGTCTGCGTGTTGATTAACCCGGAGCTAGTGCAGCATTGGGGGTGACGAGCGATTGGGACTTGGTGAGAGTCAGGACCTAATATTACCGTATGCAGCTTCCCCGCTGACTGTTAAACACTGACACTATTTTATTTGTTAAAAAGTATGTTTAAATGTTAAACAGAGGGTGGCGTTTTTAAACCAATGCTTTGCCACCCCACTGGCTGTTAATTGTTGAACCAAATTTATTTAAAAAGGAATGGTATTTAAATATTAAGAGGAGAGAGGAATTTTAAAATCAATGATCTATTACAGTCTCATTATGGATATTATCCCAGATTCTCTCGCCCTGTATTTTCTATAGGAGGATGGTGCTGGGTATTTCTGAATGGGGCAAAGCAAATTGTTATCCCTCACTAACTTTCCAGTGTTGGCTTCTCTACAGTAATAAATGTACTTTAAATCTGCTTTTTTAATATAACATTTATATCCACTGTCAAAAGATATTGATACTTAGTAATATTGATATCGAGTTACTAATAATGAAGGGCAATAGATGCGGTAGATAGTAACATCTTTTCCCAAAGGTAGGGGAGTCTAAAACCAGAGGGCATAGGTTTAAGGTGAGAGGGGAGAGATACAAAAGGGTCCAGAAGGGACAATTTTTTCACACAGAGGGTGGTGAGTGTCTAGAAAAAGCTGCCAGAGGTCGTAGTAAAGGCGGGTACAATTTTGTCTTTTAAAAAGCATTTAGACAGTTACATGGGTAAGATGGGTATAGAGGGATATAGGTCAAATGTGGGCAATTGGGACTAGCTTAGTGATAAAAACTAGGCGGCGTGGACAAGTTGGGCTGAAGGGCCTGTTGCCATGCTGTAAACCTCTGTATTACTTGCCACCTATTTCAAAAATGGCTGAAGACATCTTCCATCACTTGAGGGCAACCAATGGTGTTTTGCTGTATCAAGGAATAAGCTGCCAGTCTCTTAATGAAAATGTGTGCTTACACACTTGTGTCCAGTATTGTGTCCCGTTTTGGTCTCCTCACTTGAGATACTGGAGGCAGTTCAAGGAAGGTTTGCCAGATTGATTCCAGGGATGAAAGGGCTGTCATACAAGGAGCGGGTGAATAGCTTGGTTTTGTACTCGCTAGAGTTCAGAAGAATGAGGGGGAACTGATTTATTTTATTCATTCATGGGCGTCGCTGGCTGGCCAGCATTTATTGCCTACCCCTAGTTGCCCTTGAGCTGACTGGTTTGCTCGGTCATTTCAGAGGGCAGTTGAAGCTCAACCGCATTGCTGTGGCTCTGGAGTCACATGTAGGCCAGACCGGGTAAGGGCGGCAGATTTCCTTCCCTAAAGGACATTAGTGAACCAGATGGGATTTTCCAAAATCGACAATGCTTTCATGGTCATCAGTAGATTCTTAATTCCAGATATTTTTGAAAGTCAAATTCCACCACTTGCCGTGGCGGGATTCGAACTTGGGTCCCCAGAATATTAGCTGAGTTTCTGGATTAATAGTCTAGCGATAATACCATTGGACCATTGCTTTCCCTACTGAGATACGTAACCTGCTGAAGGAGATTGATGAGATGGACGGTGAACGGATGTTCTGCCTTGTGCGACAGTCCAGAACAAGAGGTCATAGATATAAAGTGAGAGGAGGTGGGTTCAAAGCTGAGATGAGGAGATAGTACTTCTCTCAGAGGGTTGTGAATCTGTGGAACTCACTGGCCCAGAGTGCAGTGGAGGCAGAATCAATCAACAGGCTCAAGAAAGAGATAGATATGTTTCTGATGAAAAGTAGGACGAAGGGCTGTGAGGAACAGGCAGGAATGTAGAGTTGAGACCAGGATAAGATCAGCCATGGTCATATTTCATGGCAGAACAGGCTCAAAGGCTGGATTGCCCACTCCTGCTCCTCATTCCTATGTTCCTATGCAACTACCATTTTTCCCTCCAATTACCAAGCTACTTACACAGTTCCATTTGCACATTAAAAACCACATTTTAATGAGTTACTAATAACTGAAAAGTGACAAGACTGTTTTTTGATAAAAGTTGGGTTCCAGTCCGGACATTCTTTTCTAAGAAAGAAAACATTTCAACCCAGATTAACTTTACTGGGCCAAACGTTGTGTTGATTTTTTTCATGACCAACAGTCCAAATTACTTCAGACCTCGAAGAACCAGGATCGTGCCAACAAATTCACTCGTGTTGTCAACACCAGAATAGAACTGGAACAAAAATACTGATTTACCTTGGCAACTGGGGAAACCAAACACATAGTTTTCCCAAAATGGAACCGAGTTACTTACTGGTCAAGAATGTCCTTTGTTTCTCCATCAGTCGGTTTTCTCCTCACTGCTCCCATATGTTTATAATACTCATTACCCCAGCTTGTCGAACTTCATGTGTGAACTTTGATGAGAAGTGTCAACAGGCAATATGACTTGGGTGGGTGGGTGGGGAGGGGGGAGACAGGGAGAGGAGTTCCAGATTTACTGTCAGACCCAGTTCTGACTCAGCTGCTCTCTATCCTGCACATGTCTGACAATGATCGCCAAACAATAATAATCAGCAGCAGAATTTTTTTCTCTTTATTTTTTCATGGGAGGTGGGTGTCGCTGGCTGGGCCACCATTTGTTTCCCATCCCTAATTGCCCTGGAATTGAGTGGCATGCTAGGCCATTTCAGAGGACAGTTAAGAGTCAACTTAACTGGGCTCTAGAGTCACATGTAGGCCAGGCCAGGCAAGGACGGCAGATTTCCTTCCTAAAGGGACATTAGTGAACCAGATGGGTTTTTCCAACAATTGTTTCATGGTCATTAGATTTTTAATTCCAGATTTTTTATAGAATTCAAATTTCATCATCTACCATGGTGGGATTCGAACCCGCGTCCCCAGAGAATTACCCTGGGTCTCTGGATTATTAGTCCAGCGACAATACCACTACACCACTACCTCCCCCTTCATACAGATCTCCAAAATGCACTAGTGCTAAAGCTCATGTTCCAACAGTGGCCGGGAACACAAAGATCAGAGTACTCAACACACACCAGGGATTAAACCTGAATTTTTACTAAATTGGATACCTCAGTCACTCACTGGATTGACTCAATGACTCACTCACATTGAGTGATATGTAGGCCAGGCCAGGCAAGGACGGCAGATTTAATTAGCTCCTCTGCTGCTGAAATCCTCACTCATGCCTTTGTCACATTCTGACTTCACTAAAGTTAAAATCGATTTATTAGTGTCACAAGTAGGTTTACATTAACACTGCAATGAAGTTATTGTGAAAATCCCCTAGTCGCCACATTCCGGTGCCTGTTCAGGTGCACTGAGGGAGAATTTAGCATGGCCAATACACCTAACCAGCACGTCTCTCGGACTGTGGGAGGAAACCAGAGCACCCGGAGGAAATCCACACAGACACTGACCCAAGCTGGGAACTGAACCTGGGTCCCTGGTGCTGTGAGGCAGCAGTGCTTACTGTGCCACCGTGCCGTCCTATTCCTCTGGTAAGCTGGCTGCCCTCTCATGCTTCTAATTTTAGGCTCACCTCCGCATAGTTAAAAGCCTTCATGGCCTGAGCTCCACACATTAGTAACTTCCTCCAGCCCAACAATCTCTTTAGACTTTCAATTCCTCTGACTCCAGCCTCCTGTGCAATCCCATTTCCTTTGTTTGATCATCAGCCGACATGGTTTCATGATGCGTGGACAGCCCCTTTGGACAGGGATTTTGGTCACCCAGCCTAAAGTTCTTTGGTTCAACAGCAGTTTTTGTCTGTTGGCATAGCGATGAAATGCAAGTTGATGATGTGAGGTGAGGGTTCCAGTGGCAGACGGGTTGATCAAGTTAAGGGATGGATGTGGCCAGGGACATGGAAGTCGGCAGCCTTTTGGATTGAGAGGAAATGGGGTTAGAATCTCTGCTTCGGGTCAGACAGGATGCTGAGGTCACATGGAAGCAATAGAAAGGTCAAGAAAGGTCATACAAGAGCAGGGCTAGATAACCCCCCAAAAAACTGAAAATTGGGAAAGAGGATAATGCTTAAAGATTACAGCAGGGTCAGTTAGCATTGGTGGAGAGGAAACACAAGTTAATTTTTCAGGCAGAATCATATCTGAAGAAACTTTAAATCTGTTGGTTAAATCCAGCAGCAAAAACAACAGCTCTGTGGGGAGCTAACTTACCCGTGTCACTCTGAGAGGTCAAGATTTAGAAACTTCCCTTTTCCCTTCATTCAAAAACTGCTCAATATGCACAAGAACATTCAATTAAACTCAAAACATCCCGATCAATGTGCATATAAGTTGTGATTCCGCCATCCAGAGCGATATAAATTGCATTCAACTGACAAAGAAACCAAATTCCACCCGCGGCCCTCAACCACCGCCAACGCCCCAGAAGCTAAACCACCCCCCTCCCCCATCCATGGTGGCATGGTGGCACAGTGGTTAGCACTGCCGCCTCACAGCACCAGGGACCCGGGTTCAATTACGGCCTCGGGTGACTGTCTGTGTGAAGTTTGCACGTCCTCCCCGTGTCTGCGTGGGTTTCCGCTGGGTGCTCCGGTTTCCTCCCAAACTCCAAAGATGTGCGGGTCAGGTTGATGGGCCATGCTAAATTGCCCCTTAGTGTCAGGGGGACTAGCTAGGGTAAATAGGTGGGGTTATGGGGATAGGACCTGGGTGGGATTGTGATTGGTGGAGACTCAATGGGCTGAATGGCCTCCTTCTGCACTGTTGGGATTCTATGAACTACAAACAATATCTAACATAATTTTGAGCAGGTTTTTGGTTGATTTAGTACGATAGATTTTCTATTGTTCTCAGACCTGGGATGAGTATAAAGTGATTAATTGCACACCAATTCAGAGCAATGTAGCTCGGAACAAAGATTAATCTTCTTGTCTGCAACATCTGCTCAAATTTTTTCAAAGCCTCTCTGCTTACATCCACCGCCTCGCTTTGCACAGTTGTCCTCAGTAAAATGGAAAATAGTTGCCTTGTTGGACCTATTGTTAACACAAAGCAGTAATAGCATCTTGTTAGCTCTTAGCGGGGCCCTTGGAATAAAGCTCCATTCTGTGAATGTGCAAGGTCAGGAGCTGATAAACAAAGACACTAACAGGCAATATTCTATTTGCTGGAGGGCTTGAGAAATTGTATCTCACACACTCCATTGTTCTGTGAGATGTAGGCCAAATGGTCTCCCAAAGGATATATTGATCCAGCTGATTAGCCCAGTCATCAGGATTTCATTTGCTATAAACAAGTGCTTTGCATATCCCGCAGATGGGTTCTGTCTCGCGAATACAAACCAGGATAATGTACTTAGTCTGCCAGAACACAGCAATCTTTTTTTAAGAGATGAGTGTTTGTTTAAATGCAATATACTGCTGCTCCTTTAGATGGAGACCCAATGAAGTATTGCACTACAGAGCTGCGTCCTTGGTTATCCCAGGATGCCTAAAACAAAACTTGACCTCTAATAGAAAACTAAATTCTGTAGGTGGAATATAAATATGACAGATAGAATTGTTGTTCCGTTATTGTTGCCTAATAAATACTGCACGCAACTGAGGACCTAAGGGCGGCGCGGCGGCACAGTGGTTAGCACTGCTGCCCCACAGCGCCAGGGACCCGGGTTCGATTCCGGCTTTGGCTGACTGTCTGCATGGAGTTTGCACGTTCTCCCCGTGCCTGTGGAGGTTTCTTCCACGTGCTCCGGTTTCGAGCCACATTCTAAAGATGTGTGGGTTAGGTCGATTAGCCATGCTAAATTGCCCTTCAGTGTCAGGGGGATTAGCAGAGTAAATATATGGGGTTACGGGGATAGAGCCTGGCTGGTTTTGTTGTCAGTGTGAACTTGATGGGCTGAATGGCCTCCTTCTGCACTGTAGGGATTCTACGATTGGCCATGATGAGTTGTCCCTTGGTGTCAGGGGGATTAGTGGGGTAAATACATGGGGTTATGGGGATAGGGCCAGGGTGGGATTGTTGTCAGAATAGACTCGATGGGCCGAATGGCCTCCTTCTGCACCGTAGGAGATCTATTCTAGAAGCTGTGATGAGGAAATGTCAAGTTTAAAGTCTGATGAAAGACAGTCGACCTAAAACATTATTATTTCCCTCTCCACAGAGACTGTCAGACCTGCTGAGTGTGTCCAGCAATCTTGGTTTATACTTCAAGTTCAAAGTTTCTTTTAAATATTATAAAACTAAAAACACTTCTGATTATTTTTTCCTCTGTTTAAAATCATTTTACAATGCAAATGTGGATAACGAGCTTGGAAAACTGACAAGACTGAGCCTGGCAGTGTGAAGCAACTGAATGAATATAAATGTGTTCTGATTGTAACTAGGGGTCTGTCACGATTGTCAGCTGTTGTGGTTAAACTGTTTCTATATTATGACAGACACGTGCTACTGGTGCTGGCTCCTGGATGCCAGGTTTCGTACTGCGAGTGGTCCAAGCTATTGAAAAAAAGGTTCCATGAATTATCCCTACTTGAATGAGATACTTGCGGAGGGCATTCTGGTGTCCAAATGTGAAGGCAGAGTAAATGTGAATTTAGGAGACAGAGAGAGAGAGAGGGGGGATTGAGAGACGCTGGTTCATGTTGGGTCATCGTATTCTAGGTTTCAGTCCTCCCCCCTGCATCTTGTCCAAGCAATTGCGTCATATATGTAAATCAAATTAGTGTGTACCAAAAATACAACAATGGGAACAGGCTATTTGGCCCCTTACGCAAGTCTATTAGATTGTGGTTAATTTGTACCTTAGCTCCATTTAGTTGCCTTTGCTCCATATCCCTTGATATTTTCAAATTTATTAAAAAACGTCAACTGATTCACTATCCGCAGCATTTTGGGGGAGACACTTCCCAATTTCCATGACCTGATGGCACGGTGGCGCAGTGGTTAGCACTGCCGCCTCACTGCGCCAGGGACCCGGGTACGATTCCGGGCTTGGGTCACTGTCTGTGTGGAGTTTGCATGTTCTCCCCGTGTCTGCGTGGGTTTCCTCTGGATGCTCCGGTTTCCTCCCACAGTCCAAAAGACGTGCTGGTTAGGTGCATTGGTCATGCTAAATTCTCCCTCAGTGTACCCGAACAGGCGCCGGAGTGTGGCGACTAGGGGATTTTCATGGTAACTTCATTGCAGTGTTAATGGAAGCCTGCTTGTGACACTAATACGTAAGCTTTTTAAAAAAAGACAGATTCCAATTTCACTCCTAAGGCCAGGAGTCTCCAGTCTCGTATGCCCTGCCCCCGCTGCCGGTGGGAATGGAGAATTTGGCACTCAGTCTAGACTCCATCCACTGCAGTGGGACTGGAAAATGCCAGTCGCGGGTGAGGTCGGAGAATTCCGGCCTAAGCGGCCTTTCTTTCCTTTAATATTCTGATCCTTCATTCTCAAGTTCTCTCGTCAGAGGAGAGAGATTCTCTGGGCTGGATTTTCCAGCCTTGATATCAGTGGACATTGTCATGGGCACAATGAAAACAATTGGAGAATCGTTAAAAGTCAATGGCTTTCCAACTTTTCCTGTCCCGCCCGGGACAGTACCTGCTGGTGTTGGGGCTGGAAAATCCTGTTCTCTGCGTTTCCCCTATCAAATCCCCTAATCATTTTCAATACATTGATTAGATCACCCATTCAACCTTCTAAACTCAAGGGAATATAAACCAACTTACCTGACTGCATGATTTAAAATTCTTTAAGTCTTTAATTTTCTGCATATAGATTGGGACTCGCATACTGTTAAAGGTTTAGACGGGGTAGAGTTTGTAAAATGTATTCAGGAGAATTTTCTACATCAGTATATAGAGGTGCCAACTAGAGAGGATGCGATATTGGATCTCCTATTGGGAAATGAGTTAGGGCAGGTGATGGATGTGAGTGTGAGGGAACACTTTGGATCCAGTGATCATAATGCCATAAGTTTCAACCTGATCATGGATAAGGATAGATCCGGTCCTCGGGTTGAAGTTCTGAACTGGAAAAAGGCCAAATTTGATTAAATGAGAAGGGATCTGGGAAGTGTGGATTGGCACAGGCTGTTCTCTGGTAAGGATGTAAATGGAAAGTGGGAGGCCTTCAAAGGAGAAATTTTGAGAGTGCAGAGTTTGTATGTTCCTGTCAGGATTAAAGGCAAAGTAAATCGGAATAAGGAACCTTGGTTCTCGAGGGAGATTGTAACACTGATTAAGAGGAAGAGAGAGTTGTATGAAATGTACAGGCAGCAAGGAACAGATCAGATGCTCGAGGAGTATAAAAAGTGCAAGAAGCTACTTAAGAGAGAAATCAGGAGGGTTAAAAGAAGACATGAGGTTGCTTTGGCAGACAGAGTGAAGGAAAATCCAAAGAGCTTCTATAGGTATGTTAGGAGCAAAAGTATAGTGAGGGATAAAATTGGTCCTCTTGAAGACCAGAGTGGTAGACTGTGTATGGAACCAAAAGAGATGGGGGAGATATTAAACGGTTTTTTTGCATCCATATTTACTGAGGAAACGGGCATGGAGTCTATGGAAATAGGGCAAACAGGTAGGGAGGTCATGGAACCTTTACAGATCAAAGGGGAGGAGGTGCTCGCTGTCTTGAGGCAAATCAGAGTGGATAAATCCCCATGACCGGACAAGGTATTCCCACGGACCTTGAGGGAAGCTAGTGTTGAACTTGCAGGGGCCCTGGCAGACATATTTAAAATGTCAGTATTCACGGGGGAGGTGCCGGATGATTGGAGGGTGGCTCATGTTGTTCCGTTGTTTAAAAAAGGTTCCAAAAGAAATCCGGGAAATTATAGGCCAGTAAATTTGACGTCGGTGGTGGGCAAGCTATTGGAAGGTGTGATAAGGGATAGGATCTACAAATATTTGGATAGACAGGGACTTATTAGGGAGAGTCAACATGGCTTTGTGCGTGGTAGGTCATGTTTGACCAATCTATTAGAGTTTTTCGAGGAGGTTACCAGGAAAGTGGATGAAGGGAAGGCGGTGGATGTTGTCTACCTGGATTTCAGCAAGGCCTTTGACAAGGTCCCTCATGGGAGGTTAGTTAGGAAGGTTTAGTCGCTAGGTATACATGGGGAGGTAGTAAATTGGATTAGACACTGGCTCAATGGAAGAAGCCAGTAAGTGGTTGTGGAGGATTGCTTCTCTGAGTGGAGGCCTGTGACTACTGGTGTGACGCAGGGATCGGTGTTGGGTCCATTGTTGTTTGTCATCTATATCAATGATCTGGATGATAATGTGGTAAATTGGATCAGCAAGTTTGCTGATGATACAAAGATTGGAGGTGTAGTGGACAGTGAGGAAGGTTTTCAAAGCTTGCAGAGGGATTTGGACCAACTAGAAAAATGGGCTGAAAAATGGCAAATGGAATTTAACGCAGACAAGTGTGAGATATTGCACATTGGAAGGACAAACCAAAGAAGAACGTACAGGGTAAATGGTAGGACTCTGAAGAGTGCAGTTGAACAGAGGGATCTGGGAATACAGGTACAGAATTCCCTAAAAGTGACGTCACAGGTGGATAGGGTCGTAAAGAGTGCCTTTGGTACATTGGCCTTTATAAATCGGAGTATCGAGTGTAAAAGTTGGAGTGTTATGGTAAGGTTATATAATGTGGAGATGCCGGCGTTGGACTGGGGTAAACACAGTAAGAAGTTTAACAACACCAGGTTAAAGTCCAACAGGTTTATTTGGTAGCAAAAGCCACACAAGCTTTGGGAGCTCCAAGCCCCTTCTTCAGGTGAGTGGGAATTCTGTTCACAAACAGGGCATATAAAGACACAAACTCAATTTACATGAATAATGGTTGGAATGCGAATACTTACAACTAATCAAGTCTTTAAGAAACAAAACAACGTGAGTGGAGAGAGCATCAAGACAGGCTAAAAAGATGTGTATTGTCTCCAGACAAGACAGCCAGTGAAACTCTGCAGGTCTAGGCAACTGTGGGGGTTACAAATAGTGTGACATGAACCCAATATCCCGGTTGAGGCCGTCCTCGTGTGTGCGGAACTTGGCTATCAGTTTCTGCTCAGCGATTAATTACTCAAGGTTACAAGGTTATATAAGACATTGGTGAGGCCGAATTTGGAGTATTGTGTACAGTTTTGGTCACCTAGTTACAGGAAGGATGTAAATAAGGTTGAAAGAGTGCAGAGAAGGTTCAGAAGGATGCTGCCGGGACTTGAGAAGCTGAATTACAGAGAGAGATTGAATAGGTTGGGACTTTATTCCCTGGAGCGTAGAAGAATGAGGGGAGATTTGATAGAGGTGTATAGGATTTTGATGGGTATAGATAGAGTGAATGCAAGCAGGCTTTTTCCGCTGAGGCTAGGGGAGAAAAAAACCAGAGGTCATGAGTTAAGGGTGAAAGGAGAAAAATTTAAAGGGAATATTAGGGGGGGCTTCTTCACGCAGAGAGTGGTGGGAGTGTGGAATGAGCTGCCAGATAAAGTGGTAAATGCACTTTTAACATTTAAGAAAAACTTGGACGGGTGCATGGATGAGAGGGGTGTGGAGGGATATGGTCCAAGTGCAGGTCAGTGGGACTCGGCAAAAAATGGTTCAGCACAGACACGAAGGGCCAAAAGGCCTGTTTCTGAGCTGTAATTTTCTATGGTTCTATGGTTCTTGGTAAACTCAAAACTGAATGCTCACCCAGAAGGTGCTGACCTCATAATATACATCCAAATCTCAACAAATCAAAGTTGAATTACTGATCTCTGCCCTTGCTCAGTTCCAGACTTAATAATGATTATATATTTTTTATTCTTTCGTGGGACATGGGTGTCGTTGGCTGGCCAGCATTTATTGCCCATCCCTAGTTGCCCTTGAGAAGGTGGTGGTGAGCTGCCAACTTGAATCGCTGCAGTCCACGTGCTGTGGGTTGACCCACAATGCCGTTAGGGAGGGAATTCCAGGATTTTGACCTAGCAACTGTGAAGGAACGTCTGGACTCGAAACGTCAGTTCTTTTCTCTCCTTTCAGGCGCTGCCAGACCTGCTGAGATTTTCCAGCATTTTCTCTTTTGGTTTCGGATTTCAGCATCCGCAGTAATTTGCTTCTATCCTTAGACAGCACCTTCCAAACCCACGACCACTTCATCTAGGAGGACAAGGGCAGCAGATACATGGGAGCACCACCACCTGCAAGTTCCCCTCCAAGCCACTCACCATCCTGACTTGAAATATATCGCCGTTCCTTCGCAGTCGCTGGGTCAAAATCTTGGAATTCCCTCCCTAACGGCATTGTGGGTCAACCCACAGAACATGGATTGCAGGGATTCGAGAAGGCGGCTCACCACCACCTTCTCAAGGGCAACTCGGGATGGGCAATAAATGTTGGCCAGTCAGCGATGCTTATGTCCCACGAATGAAGTAAAAAAAAACTTTCTTTATCTAAGTTTGCTCCGGTTTAGCTGGTTACTGCTGGTAGGGCTTTCTTACTGTCGTTAACCACTCGAGTTCACCTCACATGTCAAGGAAACAGTTAAAGGATAATTAGTTAGTGACCTTCAACCAAGGTCTTTACTGGAAAATAAAATGTTTGGTCATCTTGTACAACAGGAAGATTGGGGTTTACTAAAAAAAACTTCATTTTACTGTGCCGTACTCCATGTATAAAATGTATTTTTAATATATAGGTTTGCGCTGTACCGACAGTTACTGCAACAAAAAAAACAATTAAGCAGCTCATTAATTTCCGACCAGCTGTAAGAAATTTTGCTGTAACATTAAAATGCCTGGTGGGCTAATTAAGGACGGCCAGGTTCGACATTTCGAAGACTTTGAAATTCTCCAGTGACCCTTGCTGGAAAGTACACGTGTGTGGATGTCAGCTAAAGACATGATTAGTCTAAAACCTGTTACCATCTTCCCAAGAAGCTGTCGAGGCTGGGTCAATTGGAGTTTTTAAGAATGAGATGGATAGATTTATGTTTGGTAAGGGTATAGAGGGGTATGAAGCAAAGGAGATTAATTGGAGTTGAGATAATGATCAGACATCATCTAATAAAATGGGAAATAGTCAAGGTCCAGCATCAAGGGCTGTCAGTACTGCTTAATAATAAGGAATTTGATTTTAGCATGCCCATGATTGACTTGGAACCTACCCTCTTTTTCACACTCCAGTGGGCTTAAATAAAGTTATTCAATTCATGTGTTGTCAGTTGTATCCCAATATTAATGTGCATTGGACATTAAATCAGAAAACTTGAACAGGATCTTTTCTCCAGAATCACTGAGGTGAAGGTTCTATTGCAGGAGCTAATATGTAGTCAGCCAGGTTTCACAATGTGATGAATGACCAGGTCCTTGTGATGTTAATGGAGAGATAAAGGTTGACCAGGACGCTGTGGGAATATCCTACTCTTTAGGGAGAGTGGCCTTGACTGGGCTACATAAACTCTGCAGAAGCGTGAAAGGGAAGGCTGTGATGGTGACAGAAGTGGTGACCAGTTGTTCACAGTGGCTGTGCTGAGATATATGGACGATATCACTGCTGTTTGACGCTGTACAGTTGGAACTCCTGGTGAAGGAGGGACTTCACAAGTAGGGTGGTTCTGTCTGAGGTGAAGATTACCCTCCAGTGAAAGCGCAAGTACAAAAATGAAAGGAGATTAACTCACTAACTCAGTCATTCAACTACCCCCAGAAAGAAACTTGCTGATATAAGCGGGGGGGACAGTTGCTGCACAGTCAGCAACAAGTTTTGTATGAGGCCCACCAACATTAAGGCAAAAACGTAATCTGGAAACTTCTGCATCCTCTGGCAAATAGAATTAAAGCATTTTCCACAACCGATGCCCTTTTACACACATTTATTTTTGGTCCATCGACCACAGAATAGAGCAGGTCGGAGAAGTGGTCGAGGAATTCTAAGCACACATTTAGGCTTCCATCCCAAGATACCACTCTTCTATCAAAAGGCTTATCCACAGGGTGATGGTTAGCTCTGGTCTGATAGCCATCTCACCTGCACGGTGGCACAGTGGTTAGCACTGCTGCCTCACAGCACCAGGGACCCGGGTTCAATTCCGGCCTTGGGTCACTGTCTGTGTGGAGTTTGCACATTATCTCTGTGTCTGCGTGGGTTTCCTCCGGGTGCTCCAGTTTCCTCCCACAGCCCAAATATGTGCGGGTTAGGTTGATTGGCAATGCTAAATTGACCCTAGTGTCAGGGGGATTAGCAGGGTAAATATGTGGGGTTATGGGAATAGGGCCTGGGTGGGAATGTTGTTGGTGAAGACTCGATGGGCCGAATGGCCTCATTCTGCACTAGAGGGATTCTCTGATTCTCCTGATAATGCAGGCACCACTGTTGCATAACAAAAGTACTCCAGCTGCTTCCTGTATAACGAACTATGATAGAGTCATAGAGCCATAGAGGTTTACAGCATGGAAACAGGCCCTTCTGCCCAACTTGTCCTTGCCACCCATTTTTTAAAAAAAACCCTAAACTAATCCCAATTGCCCACATTTGGCCCACATCCCTCTATACCCATCATACCCATGTAACTGTCTAAATGCTTTTTAAAAGATAAAATTGTACCCGCCTCGACTACTACCTCTGGCAGCTTGTTCCAGACACTCACCACCCTCTGTGTGAAAAAATTGCCCCTCTGGACACTTTTGTATCTCTCCCCTCTCACCTTAAACCTAAGCCTCTAGTTTTAGACTCCCCTACCTTTGGGAAAAAATATTGAGTATCCCACTATGCCCCTCATTATTTTATAGACCTCTATAAGGTCACCCCTCAGCTTCCTATGCTCCAGAGAAAAAAGTCCCTGTCTATTCAGCCTCTCCTTATAACTCAATCCATCAAGTCCCGGTAGCATCCTAGTAAATCTTTTCTGCACTCTTTCTAGTTTAATAATATCCTTTCTATAATAGGGTGACCAGAATTGCACACAGTATTCCAAGTGTGGCCTTACCAATGTCTTGTACAACTTCAACAAGACGTCCCAACTCCTGTATTCAATGTTCTGACCGATGAAACCAAGCATGCCGAATGCCTTCTTCACCACTCTGTCCACCTGTGACTCCACTTTCAAGGAGCTATGAACATGTACCCCTGGATCTCTTTGTTCTGTAACTCTCCCCAGTGCCCTACCACTAACTGACTAAGTCCTGCCCTGGTTCAATCTACCAAAATGCATCACCTCGCATTTGTCTAAATTAAACTCCATCTGCCATTCGTCAGCCCACTGGTCCAATTGATCAAGATCCCGTTGCAATTGGAGATAACTTTCTTCACTGTCCACTATGCTACCAATCTTGGCGTCATCTGCAAACTTACTAACCATACCCCCTATATTCTCATCCAAATCATTAATATAAATGACAAATAACAGTGGGCCCAGCACTGATCCCTGAGGCACACCGCTGGTCACAGGCCTCCAGTTTGAAAAACAACTCTCTACAACCACCCTCTGGCTTCTGTCAAGAAGCCAATTTAGTATCCATTTAGATACCTCACCCTGGATCCCGTGAGATTTAACTTTATGCAACAACCTACCATGCGGTACCTTGACAAAGGCCTTGCTAAAGTCCATGTAGACAACATCAACTGCACTGCCCTCATCTACCTTCTTGGTTACCCCTTCAAAAAACTCAATTAAATTTGTGAGACATGATTTTCCATGAGACATGACGTGAAAGCCATGCTGACTGTCCCTTATCAGTCCTTGCATCTCTAAATGCCTTTAGATCCTGTCTCTCAAAATACCTTCCAACAATTTACCCACCACAGATGTGAGACTCACCGGCCTGTAGTTCCCAGGCTTTTCTCTGCAGCCCTTTTTAAACAAAAACACACCATTTGCCACTCTCCAATCTTCAGGCACCTCACCCATGACTATTGATGATTCAAATATCTCGGCTAGGGGACCCGCAATTTCCACCCTAGCCGCCCACAGTGTCCTGGGATATACTTCATCAGGTCCCCGGGATTGGTCTACCTTGATGCGCTTTAAGACTTCCTTCTCTGTAATATGTACACTCCTCAAGACATCACTATTTATTTCCCCAAGTTCCCTAACATCCATGCTTTTCTCAACAGTAGATACTGATGAGAAATATTCATTTAGGATCTCACCCATCTCTTGTGGATCCACACATAGATGTTCACAATGACATTCCTGTACTCATACACAACCTGGACATTAACTGACTGAAAACTCTCACTGTTCATGTCGGCACGCAGAAACCAGAGATTAAAAATAAGGAGGTCTCCTATTTACAACAGAGATGGGAAGAAATTTTTTTTTCTCAGAGGATCGTGGATCTTTGGAATTTCCTTCCCAGAGAGTGGTGGAGGCAGCGCCAATGAGTATCTTTAAGACAGGAGTAGATAGATTCTCGACTAATAGGGGAATCAAAGGTTATCACGGATCAGCGGAATGTGTCCTTGAGGTCGAAGGTTATTACGAGTCAGCAAAATGTGACCTTGAGGTCAAAGGTTATCATGGGGCCAGCAGAATGTGACCTTGAAGCCTCATTGGACCAGCCATGAATCATTGAATGGTGGAGTAGGCTCAAGGGGCCAAATGGCTAGCTCCTACTCCTTAATGTACGTATGTAGGTGTTGCCATTGGAAACAAAGTATCTGAAAATTTCTTGATACCTGACATGTTGGAATACTGCGTCCAGTTCTGGTCGCCACACTACCAGAAGGACGTGGAGGCTTTGGAGAGAGTACAGAGGAGGTTTACCAGGATGTTGCCTGGTATGGAGTGGCTTAGTTATGAGGAGAGATTGGGTAAACTGGGGTTGTTCTCCCTGGAAAGACGGAGGATGAGGGGAGACTTAATAGAGGTGTATAAAATTATGAAAGGCATAGATAGGGTGAACGGTGGGAAACTTTTCCCCAGGTCGGTGGTGACGTTCACGAGGTTCAAGGTGAAGGGGGGGGAGGTTTAACACAGATATCAGAAGGACATATTTTACACAGAGGGTGGTGGGGGCCTGGAATGCGCTGCCAGGCAAGGTGGTGGAGGCGGACACACTGGGAACGTTTAAGACTTATCTAGATAGCCATATGAACGGAGTGGGAATGGAGGGATACAAAAGAATGGTCTAGTTTGGACCAGGGAGCGGCACGGGCTTGGAGGGCCAAAGGGCCTGTTCCTGTGCTGTATTGTTCTTTGTTCTTTGTATGTAGGTCGAGCATTGCCAGTATTCACAGCAAAGTACATCTATTGAACTCTCTCAGACCAATGTCTGCGAAGATACCCATTGCTTTGTGAATGCAAATATTCAGTGAGAATCAATATAATACATGTATGCACTGGGAAGCAATGGATTGTAATGAGTGCCAATCTTGTTCCTCACAAGCTTATCAATCTTGTTACAGAATGGACATTCATCAGCTTCATAGTTTACACTTCCATGACACTGAAAACAGGAAGAAGATGCATTGCACAATAACCTTGTTTACAGTTTCAGATATCACAGACCAGAAATTATGAGCGGTTTAGAAACACCATCTGAGATCCAAGATTGCATTGCACTCACAGGAAACACTGAGCAGCTCCTGACCACCGACTTTACAAAATGAGGCCAACACCATTCACTGTTTCACGATGATGAACTAAGTCAAATTGATCGGGGATCTCAGAGTTTCCAGCAATGTTTTCAGGATCACATTCCTAAAACTGTTTTAATTTTCTTTGAAAGTCAAACCCCAACGGCCTTACTTGTAGTTTGTTAAAGCCAGCAGCTACGACGAGAGTGCACTGGGACATGAGCTTGTTAGAACATGAGTGTCCAATGTTCAATCAGTTCTATAGTCAAGAAAATGATGAGTATCCAAAACTGAAAGGGAGATTTTCCTTCATCTGCTTCTAATGACACTCTGCGGAGTTTACCTTGATTCCCCAGGGGCAGCAGTCCCACGTACGCTGCCTGTGCGGCCCACGGCGTGTTGAATGGTGTCCAGGTAGTGCAATGTCAATCAGTTTCTTCACCGTGAATCTTTCTTGTGGCAGATGCAGATATTTTTGAACAGGGAAAGGCATGCTGCAGGGATGACATTTATACCTCTGGGAAAATGCTTCCCCAGTCACTGTCATTCTTGACAATTTCCCATTCCATATCCAACACCTTGGAGTCCACTGCAATTTTGCCTTGAAGTAAAATTGAGAGCCAGTCAGTGTCCAGGAGATTATTTCCAACAGCATAAATATCATAGAACAAAATCAGCACCACATTTTTTCTATACAAGCTCAGGTTGACACTCTGGAAGCCACATCGTAATAAATATGTCAAACAGTAAGCAGAACAGTGAACAAGCTCGCTTCATTACTTCACTCCTCTTCTGACAGCCTTCCTTCCCATACAGCTCATGGAATTGGAATGCATTGATAAAAGATTTAGTAATGTAACTTTACAATAGTGTTGGACTGCAGCTCAAAGATCAAATGTCAACCCGGCGAATGTACAACACGGGACAGCGTGCATGCCAAATAACAGAAGCAGCATGCGACAAAATGAAGGAGATTGTCATCGACTTCAGGAAGCATAGTGGAGAACATGCCCCTGCCTACAGGGGACGAAGTAGAAATGGTCGAGACTTCAAGTTTTTAGGTGTCCAGATCACCAACAACCTGTCATAGTCCCCCCATGCTGACACTATAGTTAAAAAAAACCACCAACGCCTCTACTTTCTCAGAAGACTGAGGAAATTTGGCATGTCAGCTACGACTCTCACCAACCTTTACAGATGCACCATAGAAAGCATTCTTTCTGGTTGTTTCACAGCTTGATATGGCTCCTGCTCTGCCCAAGACCGCAAGAAACTACAAAAGGTTGCGAATGAAGCCCAATCCATCACAGAAACCAGCCTCCCATCCATTGACTTTGTCTACACTTCCCGCTGCCTCGGCAAAGCAACCAGCATAATTAAGGACCCCATGCACCCCAGACGTGCTCTCTTCCACCTTCTTCCATTGGGAAAAAGATACAAAAGTCTGAGGACACTTACCAACCAACTCAAGAACAGCTTCTTCCCTGCTGCCATCAGACTTTTGAATGGACCTACCTCATATTAAGTTGATCTTTCTCTACACCCTAGCTATGACTGGAACACTACATTCTGCACTCTGTCATTTCCTTCTCTATGAACGGTATGCTTTGTCTGTATAGCACGCAAGAAACAATACTTTTCACTGTATGCTAATACATGCGACAATAATAAATCAAATCAAAGATAGACAGATAGAACTAAGCGATCCCACAAACAGCAGATTATATCCAAGCTCTTCAGTCCTGCCACATCCAGCCATGAATGGTGGTGGACAATTAAACAACTAACAGGAAGAGGAGGTTCCTCAAATATCCCCATCCCCAGTACATCAGTACAAAAGATAAGGCTGAAGCAGTTGCAACTACCTTCAGCCAGAAGTGCCAAGTGGGTTGTCCATCCTGGCCTCCTCCTGAGGTCCCCAGCATCACAGGTGACAGTCGTCAGGCAATTTGATTCACTCCACTTGATATCAAGAAATGAGTGAAGGCACTGGATACTGCAAAGGCTGTAGGCTCTGATAATATTCTGGAAATAGTACTGAACACTGATGCTCGAAAGCTCGCTGTGTCTCTCAGCAAGCTGTTCCAGTACAGCTACAACACTGGCATCTACCCCACAATGTGGAAAATTGCCTGGGTGTGTCCTGTCCACAAAATGCAAATTCAACCCGGCCAATTACCGCCCTAGCAGTCTATTCTCGATCGTTGGTGAAGTGATGGAAGATGTTGTCAACGGCGCTATCAAGCGGCACTTACTCAGCAATAACCTGTTCTCTGATGCTCAGTTTAGATTCTGCCAGGGCCACTCAGCTGCTGACCTCATTACAGCCTCGATCCAAACACAAGAGCTGAAATCAAGAGAAGAGATGAAACTTACTGCCCCTGACATCAAGGCAGCATTTGATAGAGTGTAGCGTCAAAGAGTCCTATCAAAACTGGAGTCAATGGGAATCAGGGAGAAAACTCTCCATCGGTTGGAGTCGGACCTAGCTCAAAGGAAAAGGTGGTTATAGTTGTTGGAGGTCATTCATTTCAGTCCCAGGAATTCACTGGATGAGTTCCACGGGATAGTGCCTTCAGCCCAACCATCTTCAGCTGCTTAATTTATGTTAATTTTAATTAATGTTCATTTTCCAAAATTTGCTAGCTTCTGGAAAGGTTCCATCAGACTGGAAAGTGGCAAATGGAATCCTTCTATTCAAGAAGGGAGGAAGGCAGAAAACAGGTGCCACATGACTGATACCCCAACCAGCACATTAAACATTCACTCCCTCAGCCACTAATGCACAGTGGCGGCAGTGTGTGCCATCTACAAGATGGATTGCAGCAGCTCACCAAGACTCATTTGACAGCACTTTCTAAACCCATGACGTCTATCATCTAGAAGGGCAAGGGCAGCAGTCTCATGGGAACACCATCACCTGCAAGCTTCCCTCCAAGCCACTCACCATTGTGACTTGGAACTATATGGCCGTTCCTCTACTGTCACTGGGTTCACGTCCTGAAACCAAGCACTGTGGGCGTACCTGACTGATGCCACATGGACTGCAGCAGTTCAAGAAGGCAGCTCATCACCACCCTGTCAAGGGATGGGTAATAAATGGTCACACCCCATGAATAAATTAGAAAATAAAGCTAAAGTGGATGTAGCCCCTCACTAAGGGCAAAAAGTACACATTTCCTTTGTGTAAGTTCAGAGATTTCAAAATAATGCCACACGACAATAATCTTGATCACCTTAACATTCTGCTGCCAAAAGTCAGGTGACAATGTGGGCTCACATATTCAGGTAGGTACAGCTAAAGACTAACTTCAGACATGATTGCGGGACTGTCATGGCCGGTGGGATTTTTCCAACTGACTGGGCGCCAAATTCTCCAACAACACAGCAGCGGGAGCGTGGTGGGAACAACCAGAAAGATGGACCTACAGGGGGGAGCTTTCCCATCACGCCTGCCACGGGAATCGTAGTGGGTGGGGGGAGGGGTGGGCCAGGCAAAGGTTCAACCGGGATCTTGGGTTCATGTCACACTATCTGTAACCCCCACAACTTGCCTGGGCTTGCAAAATCTCACTAACTGTCCTGGCTGGAGACAATACACACCTCTTTAACCTGTGCTTAACCCTCTCTCCACTCACATTGTCTGTACCTTTAAGACTTGATTACCTGTAAAGACTTGCATTCCAACCATCATTTTGTAAATTGAGTTTGTGTCTTCATATGCCCTGTTTGTGAACTGAAATCCCACTCACCTGATGAAGGAGCAGCGCTCCAAATGCTAGTGGCTTGTGCTACCAAATAAACCTGTTGGACTTTAACCTGGTGTTGTGAGACTTCTTACTGTAATGTGGGAAACACAGCAACCAATGAGTGGACAACAGCAATATCACAGCAACAGTGGTGATATTGACCAAATAGTCTGTTTTAGTGATTGTAATTGTGGGCCAAATGTTGGGAGGACACCATGACTAACTGCCCAGCTCTTCTTCAGAATAGTGCCATAGAATCTTTTACATCTGCCCGAGTCAGGGACTCACCTCAAAATCTCATCCAGAAGACAGCTCCTTCAACAGCGCAGCACTCCATCAGCACAGCATTGGGATATCAGCCTAGATTTTTGTGCTCAGGCCTCTGGGATGAGACTTGAACCCACAATCCAGGACTTGAGCCGGAGGGTGATTATCAAGAGCTCATTGCTGCTCCTAACTGTCTCCTACAACTGGCAGCTTCTGATATGTTCAAAGTGTTACCTGCTGGAATTTTCAGTATTTTCCGTTATATTTCCCCCTACCAATACCGCACAAATTCTATATTTCAAAGAAGAACTGAAAGTGGGCCATTATATTACTCACCCTCTTGTGTTTAATAACCGTGTCCGTAGAACTACACTGTGAGATAATAAGCATGGACACTTCATATGTTGGTCTCAAACCTCTCGCTGCTATTTTAATGCAGATATTACCTTGTTTAAAACATCTGGGACAATCCATGGACTAAAATAGCACAGAGAGGAATTTCAGACAAGTGCACTTACTGTTAGCATCTTATTCTCCACATTACCATATTATTAAGTGTAATTTTAAGATCACTGACTATTTCTCCATTTCTTATTCTGTTATCTAGAATACATCGTGCCACTATTTAGTCCACCATTGAGTCCACATTCTTTCTTCCTAAGAATCCTATTGTCAACTTATATATCTTATTGAGTCTAATCCCTGTGGTTTTACATAATTTGCAGTGACATCTGCAAATAAACGTACAGTGCTATGGGGAACAGATCAGGGGAGTGGGATTAATTGGATAACTCTACCAAGCACGGTGGCACAGTGGTTAGCACTGCTGCCTCACAGCTCCAGGGACCTGTGCACAGTTTTAGTCCCCTTATCTGAGGAAAGATGTAGTGGCATTGGAGGCAGTTCAGAGGAGGTTCACTGGATTGATTTCAGAGATGAGGGGTTTGTCGTATGAAGGGAGATTGAACAGTTGAGGCCGATACTCTCTGGAATTTAGAAGAATGAGGGGAGATCAAATTGAGGTATACAAGATGATAAAAGGTATGGATAAAATAGACATGGAGCGGATGCTTCCCCTTGTGGAGCATTCCAGGACGAGAGATCATAATCTTAGGATAAGGGGTAGTAAATTTAAAACAAAGTTGAGGAGAAACTATTTCTCCCAAAGCGTTGTGAATCTGTGGAATTCGCTGCCCCAAAGTGCGGTGGCGAGTGAATAACTTTAAGGGGAAATTAGACAGATTTTTAATTGGTAATGAGTTGAAGGGCTATGGGGGGAAGGGAGGAAAATGGGGATGAGGAGCATATCAGCCATGATCGAATGGCGGAGCAGACCCGATGGACCGAATGGCCTAATTCTGCTCCGATATCGCATGAACTTATGAACTTATGACCTGGGTTCGATTGCTGGCTTTGGTCACTGTCTGTGTGGGGTTTGCACGTTCTCCCTGTGTATGCATGGGTTTTCTACAAGTGCTCCGGTTTCCTCCCACAGTCCAAAAGACGTGCTGGTTAGGTGCATTGGCCATGCTAAATTCTCCCTCAGTGTACCCGTACATGCGCCGAAGTGTGGCAACTGGGGGATTTTCACAGTAACTTCATTGCAGTGTTAATGTAAGCCTCCTTGTGACACTAATAATTAAACCAAAGAGCTGGCAGAGGTACAATGGATTGAATAACTGATCATTCTATGATTCTATTATCCAATCTATTCACAATATTTAATATGTAATTCAATGAATCACAAATAAAATATGTTCCTGCAAAGAGAAAATGAAAAAGCTGAGAGATTTTACCAATAATCAAAGGTAAAGGAAAGCGAGTGATTCAATAAAGTTGCAGCCGTCCTCAAAGAACGAAGATAATGATATCCTGAGATTATTGACTGATGAATAAATTTAGACTTTTCTCTGGGAAGTAAAATCACTATTGGTGGTCCGGTCAGATTGCGCCTCAGACCACAGCACTAATCCCATCGTGACCCCCAAACCCATTTACAAGGATGATATCAGAAATGTGTGGGTAAACATTTCAGGAAAGAATTGAAAGACTGGGTGCTTTTCTCTTGCAAAAGGAAGGCTGAGGGGTGTGACCTTATAATGGTCTTTACAATTATGAAAGATTCGACAGAGTGGATACAGAGAGAATGTTTCCTCTTGTGAGGATGAGTAAAACTGGAGGCCATCAGTGTAAGATAGTCACCAAGAAATCCAACCGGGAGTTTTGAGGATACTTTTTTACCCAGCGAGCGGCGAGAATGTGACACTCACTACCACAGGGAGTGATTGTGGCAAATTGCATATAGATCTGTGAGAGAGAAAGCTAGATGAGCATGTGAGGGAGAAGGGAGTAGAGGGTTACGAGGATAGATCTAGATGAGGAAAGATGGGAGGAGGCTTGAGTGAAGCATAAACACCAGCATGGAATGGCTGGGCCGAATGGCCTGTTTCTGTGGTGCATATGTAAAGTACAGTTCTGATGTTAGGGTCAGTTATGTCTGTTCCCCAATGGGACCCCAGATACCAAATAATCTTGTACTTTAGCAGCTGGACACAGCATAGTATTATCATAGAAACCCTACAGTGCAGAAGGAGGCCATTCAGTCCATCGAGTCCACACTGACAACAATTCCACCCAGGTCCTTTCCCCATAACTCCACGTATTTACCCTGTTAATCCCTCTAAACTACATATCCCGGGATACTAAGAGGCAATTTAGCCAATCCACCTAACCAGCACATCTTTGGACTGTGGAAGGAAACCGGAGCACCTGGAGGAAACCCACGCAGACATGGGGAGAATGTGCAAACTCCACACAAACAGTGGTCCAAGCCGGGAATCGAACCCAGGTCCCTGGGGCTGTGAGGCAGCAGTGTTAACTACTGTGCCTAAGTGTCCGCCCGTCCCTGAACTGGGGTGGTGCGGAGGCTACAGTTTACAGGAGTGGGGCTCCCTGAAGATCAAAGCACAGCTTTGCTCAAAAGCCTCAGCTCAGCCCAGCATCAGGACAGGGGGGAGAGGGAGGGAGAGAGAGACACAGAGATCCTTCTCTTCATTCATTAGTCTTTGACAATCTCTTCCCCATCGCTGTCAGTGTTACCACCCATCCTCTGTTCATGGTGTGGGTCAGTCCCCTTTGCCCCTGCCACACCACAGCTACACTGCCTAAAATTGGGAGGCTTTTTAAAATTCAATTGTGGGACATGGGCGTCGCTGGCCAGCCAACACCTATTGCCCATCCCTAGTTGCCCGAGGGCAGTTGAGAGTCAACTACTTTGCTGTGGCCCTGGAGTCACATGTAGGCCAGACCAGGTAAAGACAGCAGTTTTCCTTCCTAAAGGACATTAGTGAATCAGGTGGGTTTTTCCAACAATCGGCAATGGTTTCATGGTCATCGGTAGATTCTTAATTCCAGATTTTCAAAATTGAATTCAAATTCCACCAACTGTCATGGTGGGAGTCGAACCCGGGTCCCAGAACATTAGCTGAGTTTCTGGATTTATAATCTAGCGATAATACCATTAGACCATCACCAACCCATGTTTGAGGAACAGGCAGCCTCAAGTCTAAGAGTAAGCTGTAAGCCTGAATGACAAAATGGAAACCTTATCCTGGTTGCTGCATGCAACAAGATTGTAAATGCACTCGAGTAGAACATGTTTATGATACCACACAACAACCACTGCAATTCTTTCTCCGCATTTGGTTATCAAGATAAATCTTCTCATCATCTGCCTTATTTAAAGGCCACGCAACATTTTGGTAAACAGAGTTAAAATTACAGCTTGAAAATGTTGTTTTGCTGTTGATGTGGTGTGAGAGTCAAGATAAGAAGGCTGATATCTCTGTTACATGAGATGGTGCATGCCCTCCACAGTAGTCAGGATACAGCACCCAGTACATCTGTGTCCATTTAACAGTGAGATTAAAAAGACGCTGGCAAATAGGTCCAAGAAAAATAAGAAGAGAGATTTCTAAGTTGTTCCAATGAAAAAGCCTGCCATTGAACTGAAGGAGCGGGCTCACAATTAACAGTTATGTATGTGTCCGTTGGTAACACCTTTTTGTGTCAGAAGGTTTAAACCTATTCCAGCTCATGAAAGAAAGATTTCCACTTGCATATCGCCTTTCACAACCTCAGGACCTCCCAACGCAATTTACACTCAATTAAATACGTTTGTAGTGTTGTTGTGGTTGTGATGCAGGGAAGGCAAAAGCCGATCTGAGCACCTCATGTGGGCTGATGTCTGAGTACAGTATTAATGGAGTTGTTACCATCAGGCAAGGGGTGGATTGGTTCCCCTCTTTTCTAGATATGGATATATATCCAGCACTTAGATGTCAGCAGATGCTACACCCTTGTTCAAAAAAGTGTGTAAAGATAAGCCAGCCCCTCTGCTATTTGTGATATATATAAATGATTTGGAAGAAGGTGTAACTGGTGTTATCAGCAAGTTTGCGGATGACACGAAGATGGCTGGACTTGCGGATAGCGAAGAGCGTTGTCGGGCAATACAGCAGGATATAGATAGGCTGGAAAATTGGGCGGAGAGGTGGCAGATGGAGTTTAATCCGGATAAATGCGAAGTGATGCATTTTGGAAGAAATAATGTAGGGAGGAGTTATACAATAAATGGCAGAGTCATCAGGAGTATAGAAACACAGAGGGACCTAGGTGTGCAAGTCCACAAATCCTTGAAGGTGGCAACACAGGTGGAGAAGGTGGTGAAGAAGGCATATGGTATGCTTGCCTTTATAGGACGGGGTATAGAGTATAAAAGCTGGAGTCTGATGATGCAGCTGTATAGAACGCTGGTTAGGCCACATTTGGAGTACTGCGTCCAGTTCTGGTCGCCGCACTACCAGAAGGACGTGGAGGCGTTAGAGAGAGCGCAGAGAAGGTTTACCAGGATGTTGCCTGGTATGGAGGGTCTTAGCTATGAGGAGAGATTGGGTAAACTGGGGTTGTTCTCCCTGGAAAGACGGAGAATGAGGGGAGATCTAATAGAGGTGTACAAGATTATGAAGGGGATAGATAGGGTGAACAGTGGGAAGCTTTTTCCCAGGTCGGAGGTGACGATCACGAGGGGTCACGGGCTCAAGGTGAGAGGGGCGAAGTATAACTCAGATATCAGAGGGATGTTTTTTACACAGAGGGTGGTGGGGGCCTGGAATGCGCTGCCAAGTAGGGTGGTGGAGGCAGGCACGCTGACATCGTTTAAGACTTACCTGGATAGTCACATGAGCAGCCTGGGAATGGAGGGATACAAACGATTGGTCTAGTTGGACCAAGGAGCGGCACAGGCTTGGAGGGCCGAAGGGCCTGTTTCCTGTGCTGTACTGTTCTTTGTTCTTTGTTCTTTGTTCAATGACAGGCCAGTCAGCTCAACTTCCATTGTGGGAACACTCCTGGGAATAATAATTTGGGACAAAATTAACAATCACTTGGGCAAATCTGGGTTATTTGAGGAAAGTCAGCATGGATTTGTTAAGGGGAAACTATATTTAACTAAGTTGCTGGAGTTTTTTGACGAGGGATTGATGAAAGCAATGTTGTTGATGTGGTGTACATGGACTCCATACAGTGCCGCACAACACACTTGCGAGCGAAGTTATAGCCTATGGAATAAAAAGCCACATGGATATGGACTTGCTGAGCAACAGGAAACTGATAGTAATGGTTAATGGATGTTTTTCAGGTTGGAGGAAGGTTTGAAATGGAATTCCTCAGGGAACCTTGGACCTTTGCTCTTCCTGATATACACTAATGACCTAAATCTTGGTGTATGTTAGAATGTAACCAGTGACAAATTTGTATTGGATATAATGTGGCCAATGGGAACAAGATATAAGGGTCAGCTGACCCAGTGAAACATGGAACCAATCACAGAGTGATGTAATAGTCAGCTGACCAACTAATTCACAAAAAATAAGGAACTATGTAGAATTGTGGGAAGCTTGGAGTGGCCCAGGGCGAGGCCCCAAGTTTGGAGTAATGAAGTTTCTTTATTAAACCCTTTCTTCGATTTATAAGTTGGAGTAAGTTTTGTTGTTGTTTCATTAGCTGCATTTTGGAGAGTTCCTCCTGAAGAAACAGTGTACTGTGCACAATTTCAAAATTTGCAGATGATATGAAACTTGGAAGCATTGTGAAGTGTGAGGGGGATAATGTCGAGCTCCAAAAGGACATAAACAAGTTGGTGGAACAGACAGACAAGTGGCAGATGAAATTCAATGCATAGAACTGTGAAGCGATTCAGAGCGGTCGGCTGAACATGGAGATACAATGTAAAATAAAGGGGGGAATTCACCAAACTCCTCAGGTGGCTGGCGGGAATCCAATGGCCCGCTGAATGGTGCATTGGCTAAAAGTCGAGATTCCCACCGGGCATGAGGGCTATTGGCATTCAGTTAAAGTTAATGTTTATTTATTAGTCACAAGTAAGGCTTATGTTAACACTGCAATGAAGTTACTGTGAAATTCCCCTCGTCACCACACTCCGGCCCCTGTTTTGGTCAATGCACCTAACCTGCACACCTTTCAGACTGTTGGAAGAAATCGGAGCACCCGGAGGAAACCCATGCAGACACGGGAAGTACATGGAAACTCCACACAGACAGTGACCCAAGCTACGAATCGAACCCAGGTCCCTGGTGCTGTGAGGTAGCAGCACTAACCACTATGCCACCGTACTGCCTCTCCTCCCTACCCCCCCCCCCCCCCCCCCCCACCCCCCCCGAACCCATATTCACCTGCCCCTCCAGCGAGATATGCACTGGCCAGGCACTGATGCCAGCAATGACCAGTGTGGACCTGGCATGTTGGGCCCCGAGGGGGTTCAAGGAGCTTGGTCCAGTGGCTATTTGCCCCTCTGCCACTGCCAGGCTGCAGAGGAAGGTCCCCCAAGCATCCTGGAAAAGAGGACGTGAAACCACTTATTTCCCTCGAAGAAATCATAGCTGTCAGTCAGGTTTAGAATTTTTGTAAGCATTGCAGTTAGGAACAAAGGGGGTACTTGAGGTGCATTCAAGCGTGAAGGGAAAGGTAAATAATCACAGTTGACTGGTGGCTGAGTAGAAATCCATTGAGCTGTCAATCAAAGCCTAGCTTAATGCACTGCACTATGAAATTGAAAGAAATCAAAGGTTTTCAATGGAATATGGAGAGGGTTTCCAAAGATTCAGCTTTCTAGGAAGGCTCAGAGACTTCAAATAAAAGCTATGTGCATGCACTGGGGCTGAGTGAACATGCTGTGGAGAGGGGGGCACACCCTCCCAATGAAATTGACATCTCTTTGTCAGAGGACACAATGGGGACTGCTCACACCTGCAGCTTCTGACAGAGCGAAAGGGAAATTCCTGAATTGAATGGTGCTGTGATTTAAAAGCCTGCCAGGTGACTGGAATTAAAGTGACCAGGCCACTTCTAATTTTCACAGCTGATAGGCAGGGATGAAGGTGTAAATTATTGAATTGCCTGAAATCACCATGCCTGGGGTGATCGGCAATTCTGCTAGGCTAGAAGAAGCAGCCAGCCATGAGACCCCCATCCCAGTGGAGAGAACACCCAGGATGCTTGAGGGATGCTTCCTCTACAGCCTGGCAGCGGCAGAAGGTGCATGGGCACTGGACATAACTCCTTGACCCCCGCAGGGCACAAGGCACCAGACCAGGGTATCATTTCCAGGGTGCCAAGGAGTAGTGCACTGTTGGCACTGAGATCACCTGAGGGGGGGGGACTCTGAGGGGGGATGGGCTGAGAGGGGCCAGTGGGGAGGATCTCGGGACACCCTCACACCTGTGAGATGTTGGGGGAGTGGTGAGGGGGAGGATGCCCCTCTTTGCTGAGGGGTTGGTGGTGCTCCCCTGCTCAGTGGGGAGTAGGGGTGGCACCATTTCAGTTTTTTTGGGGGGAGGGGACCTATCTGCGAACGTGGAGATTGGGGTGCCCAGATCTCTGAACAGCCACGCTGGCCGGCATGAATCGCGGGATGCATACGTTTACATCCAGTGCGGGGGCGGGGGGGGGGGGGGGGGGGGGCGGAATCCCACCTGACAGACACACCTAACGCCAGTACAATCCACTCCCGTTTTCATGGAGCACTTAGAGTGAAAACGGGAGAATCGTGGCCAAAGGGTACAATTCTAAAGGGGTGTACAGGAGCAGAGTAACCTGAGTGTAAATGTGTATAAGTCATTGAAGGTGGAAGGACAGGTTGCGAGTCCTGTCATAACCTGCATCCAGTATCCGAGGCTTAACCAATAGGGGTGGAGATTGCTGGAGCAAGGAGGTTATGTTAAACTTCTATAAAGTATTAGACTCCAGAGATCTGGGTTCGACTGATCAAAACTGGGCATCTGGTCTAAAAACTTCATCTGTTCACAAGAAAACCGTCTTCAAGGCATAAGTGACCGGCCAGTTATTTCATGCAAGCAGATCATAAAAATCAATCATGTGCAAAGCGAACCTTATGCACGGCCGCCATTTCATTTTAATTCTGAACTTATCCTCAAGCTGTAGAGGTTTGGCCTCAACTGGAGTATTGCATCCACTTCTGGCTGTCATACTTTATGTAATAGAGAGAATACAGCAAAGATTCATCAGAGTGGTTCCAGAGATGAGGAATTTCAGTTATGTAGATAGAGGTTGGGACTATTTTTCTAGATGGTCGAGAGAACATTTAATAGAGATGTTCAAAGCCATGAAGGGTTTAAAGAGAGTAGGCAGCAAGAAACAGTTCCCACCAGTGGAAGGATTGAGAACGAGAGGGCAGAGCTTGAAAGCATTTGGCCAAAGAACAGTGGACACATAAGGGAACATGTTTTTCCCACAGCGATTGGTAAGGGTCTGGGATGCCTGAGAACCTGGGGGCAAGCTCATTCGAGGCATTCAAGAGGGAGTTGGATTACTAACTGAAAAGGAGAAATTTGCGGGGTCACAGGCAGAAGGCAGGGGAATAGCAGGAGGTGGATTGTTCATTCAGGGAGCAGGCATAAGCATGACGGGCCAAATAGCCTCCTTCAGTGCTGCAACAAACCTTCAATTCTGTAAATGAAGGATCTCAAATTGAGATCCTGATCCAGAGAGCCTCTTCTGCAGAAGAGCAACTCCGCTCAATATCACAGCACTGTTTACAAAGCTCTGATTGGAGCTCCCGTGCTGGCGAATAAATTTAGAACAATGCCCTGGGGTAGGACCTTCTTGCACTGAATCATGGTCACAGCAGGTAACGCTGTATTGTTTAGATGGTCCCTGCTAATTCAGAACAGCTGCTAATTTTATACAAAAACCAAATTAACAGCTGTCATGTAAACAAGGTATTAGACTCGAGAGATCTAGGTTCGACTGGTTTAAAAGATCCAGGTCAGAACTGGGCATCTGGTCCAAAAGCTTCATCTATTCACAAGAAAACCGTCTTCAAGGCATAAGTGACAGGCCAGTTATTTCATGCAAGCAGGTCATAAAAATCAATCATGTGCAAAGCGAACCTTATGCACGGCCGCCATTTCATTTTAATTCTGATCCGCAAGCAGCACAGCACCGACAATTTATATTTGTATCATGTCATAAAATATCCCGATCCCCTTTACAGGAGCATTGTGAAACAAAATCAGACACCAAGTCACATCGGGCCACATTCAGGCAGATGGCCAAATGCTTGGTCCAAGAGCTTGGTTTTAATGAACATTCGACAGGAAAGAAAGACAGGTTGGGAGGCAGAGAGGTTCAGCAAGGGAATTCCTGAGCTTAGGCCGAGGCAGCTAAAGACACCGCCACCCAATGAAGGAAGAATTAAAATCCGTGATGCGCAAGAGGCTAGGATTAGATTAGCACTGATACCAGATACGGTGCACAGCAAATAACAGGCGTGTGTCTCCTTTTGGTCTACTGTTGTTACTGTACCTTCTCACCTTTTCTCTGGTCATGTGATATCCCCAGATAACAACAACGTGCATTTGTAGAGTGCCTGTAGTTTAGTGGTGTCATGGTAATGCCACTGGACTGGTAATCCACTAATTCTTTCGGGTCACGGGTTCAAATCCCACCACTGCACTGGTAGAAATTAAATTCAATTAATAAAATAAGGAATTAAAAGCCAGTTTCAGCATGTTTTTCTTACATTCATTCAAAGGATGTGGGTATCGCTGGCTTTGTTGCTCGTCCCTATTTGCCTTTGAGAAGGTGGTGCTAAGCCGTCTTCTTAAACCACTGCAGTCCCTGTGATGTAGGTACATCCAAGGTGCTTTTAGGGATGGAGTCCTAGGATTTTAACCCAGTGACAGTGAAGGAACGGAGATGGGTTTCCAAGTCAGGATGGTGTGTGACTTGGAGGGAGACTTCCAGGTGTGGGTGATCCCATGTGTCTGCTACCCTTGTTCTGCTAGATGGTAGTGGCCATTGGTTTGGAAGGTGCTGTCTGAGGGCCACGATAACTATCAGCAGTTGTCATGATAACCTTTAGGGAGGGAAATCTGCTGTGCTTACTTGGTCTGGCCTACATGTGACTCCAAAACCCCAGCAACCTGGTTGACTATTACCTGCCGTCAAAATTGACCTAGCAAGTCATTCAGTTCAATTAGGGATGGGCAACAAATGCTGGCTTTGCCAGTGACACCTGCATCTGTGAAAGAATAAACATTCCAAGCCCCCTCAGAGAATCTGTGTTTGACTCTTAATCCGCCAGTCAGCTTGGTAACTTCTGCTCTGATTTGCTGTCCCATTCTGTAGTGACCTATATGGTCAACCTGCTGAGAAAAATTAGTATCTTTTAGAGTTGAATCTTTCTGCAATTCTCCATTGACACATGCAGTTATTTACCACTTAAATTAGATTTCACTTTATAGAATCCTTGCAGTGCAGAAAGAGGCCATTCAGCCCATCATGTCTGTTTTGACTTTCTGACAGATCATCCCATCCAAGCCCTCTCCCCGTAGCCTCACATATTTGCCCCACTAACCTCCCTAACCCACACATTTGGGACATTAAGGGATGATTTTAGCATGCCAATCCACCTAACCTGCACATTTTTGGACTGCTGGAGGAAACCCACACAGACACGGGCAGAACGTGCAAACTCCACACAGACAGTGACCCGAGGCCGGAATTGAACCCGGGTCCCTGGCGTTGTGAGGCAGCAGTGCTAACCATTGTGCCACTGTGCTACTTCTGGTGTGATGTCCTTGATATACCCAGTTTTTCTATTAACAATTCTAATCTACAACAACAAGAAACAGTTCCACATATCCATACCCTCTAGAATAAATCCAACATTTGCTAGATTTTTTTTCCTTCTTGAAGTCTTTATTGATGGAATCCAGCAACATTTGCAGGCATTCTTGGGTCATGCTACTTTATAGGTTACGTTGCATTGTACTCACAGAAACATTGAAAGTTCTTGCTTGTTTTGATGGCACTTTAATGATTTACTCTACCAGGGACTTCCATTGGCAGCACTGAGGGTTAAGTGGAAAAGGGTGAGTTCAGATTTTACTCAGCACCATGAAAGTTTGTAAGTATGTGGTCTCTGAGATTTGTTGCTGCAGACAATGGGAAGGACTTCATTTCTGAGAAGGACTCAAAAGGAATGTTGAAGAAGAGAAGAAATTAAATATATTTTTGGAGAACAAATTATGCAAGCAGAAAGCAGTTTCAAATTCAAATGTAAAATACTGCAGATGCTGGAAACCTGAAATAAAAATAGAAAAAGGTGGAAAAACTCAGCAGGTCTGATAGAAGTTTTGGATCGTTTGCCTCACATCGGAGGAGATTTTACAGCGTCGCTCGACCCGAGACCGGAAAATCCCACCCAAGGCCAACGGACATTTCCGTGGTGGACGAGTCGGTAGAATTCTGGCGATTCTGGGTTTTTTTTGCTTATTAAAGATGAATTTGCATTTTTAAGTTGTGATTAAGTTGAGATTTTGGATATTTATCTCATTCCCATTGGCTTTTCCCTTTATATCTCACCTATCACTGCGCATCTTCCAATTCCTACCTGGGCGGCAAAACAGTTGAGAGATGTATGCGCAATTTTCCCACGATTAATTGCTGCTGCGGTGTTGGGATGTTTGGCAGAGAAGTTCATTTTTCTGGATCAGCTTTTATCGATTTGCCGTATGACTGACCGAGTTGCCTGCAGCACATACACAAACCATCATTGGCAAGGTCATTTTTATTTTGCATCTGTTAGTTTCAAAATGCATACAAGTTACGGATGGTTCTACAAGCACAGACCACCACATGGACCATTCCTTGTATGGTTGTATCCAACAATGTGGCGCGAGGCTCTTCAAACACAGAGGGTGGTCCTGACTAATTCTTTTTAATACTAATCCTATACATGCACACTTTCCAACAAGGATTACTAGATTGTAATCAGAAACCATTTTAACAGCTGATTGTTTGATCATGATGCCAGGTCTACTGAAGCCAATATTAGGATACCATCTCGCAGATCACATGACTCCAATAGTAAGTGATTGCACATGTGATCCTCCAGTCCCTATGATTAACACTACACTATACAGTGCCTTTTCCCACTAAGTCACTTGTGGAACTGCTACATTTTTATCACTTGTATTCTCCTAAACAAACATTGATGCGAATGTGATACATTAATCTTCTCTAAAGCACTGTGTACTATATTCCTAACCTGTTACTGATACAATTCTAGACACACATCATTGTCTGTGTCATGCTATTGTAATGATATAATACCTAATCGCTTATAAGGGATTGGATCATAGAGTCATAGAGTCATAGAGGTTTACAGCATGGAAACAGGCCCTTCGGCCCAACCTGTCCATGCCGCCCTTTTTTTAACCCCTAAGCTACTCCCAATTGCCTGCGTTTGGCTCATATCCTTCCATACCCATCTTACCCATGTAACTGTCTAAATGCTTTTTTAAAGACTGCGTGTTGTGCAGTCCTTTTACCTGCAGTCAGGTAAGCATGTTGTGGGTTATTACGACTGGGCACATGAGAACAGTTGTGTACAGGTATAAAGATTGAAGACATGAGAGCTGTGTGTGTGTGCTTTGCTAAAAGCAAAAGTAGAACTAAAACTGGATCCCATGACATGTTTCCCTTCTAGTGATGTCATGCTGATATCCCTTAATGGCTCTTAACAACATCCCCTTTTCTTTTTAAAGGTATTTCCCTCCATTTCAAAGAAGAATGATTATTTGCAATACACATTTAGCTACTATGACATTAGTATACAGAATTGATGAATCTATGAGTTTCTAAAGCATAAGGTAATTTGCCCAAACCTTGTAATGGTAACCTTGACTGGAGATTTCTTCAATTGTTCACAGTGATCTGTGGGGATTGTCATTCTTAGACATTCTTCCTGGTTGTATTTTGGAACCTGACCCCTTTGTATTCTCCTAAACAAACATTGATGCGAATGTGGTACATTAATCTTCTCTAAAACACTGTGTACTATATTCCTAACCTGTTACTCGTACAATTCAGACACACATCATTGTCTGTATCATGCTATTGTAATGATATCATACCTAGTCACCCACAACATGTTTACCCAATCCCTTATAAGCGACTAGATATTATATCATTACAATAGCATGATTCGCATGGTGAAATCCTTAATTCTCAAATGTAGACAGACTAAAGAAGGTCTACACACCACACTGTTACATTTTAGAGTGACACCTTTAAAATTCATAGAATCCCTTCAGTGCACTATTGGACTGTGATGCGCGATATAACTCACGAGGCTAGAGATGCTCGAGGAAATAAAGGCTTTTATTGACTACTACAATAGAGCTACCATATATAATACACGATCCCAGACTGAGGGGTCCCAGACAGAGTAGTGACCTTTATACCTCTCCCAGGAGGCGGAGCCCGACTGGGATGTACCATAATAACTATAATACAGGTAGAACAGCCCAACCCTAACCCCAACAGTAACATGTAGAACAACCCAACCCTAACCCCAACAGCAACATATATACAGACTCATAGTACTGGCCAGACCCTGGCTCAGTACTACCTGGTGGGAACCAACGATGGTTCACCACAGACTGCACATTGGTTTAGAGACCGGAATGGACCTGCTTTGTTCTCAGTTGTGCCATTGTGTACAACGACTTCATGGGATCTTGGTTCTGAATAAACCCTTGTCACCTTGGCTGGTTTTCACATATCTTCTGTGAAATCCTGGATGTGAACTTATTGTCCCAACTGTAAAATTGGCAATTTTGGATCTGCATTTTTATCGTACATGTTGGTCATAGAAACATAGAAACCCTACAGTGCAGAAACAGGCCATTCGGCCCATCGCGTCTGCACCAACCACAATCTCACCCAGGCCCTACTCCCATATCCCTACACATTTACCCGCTAATCTCTCTAACCTACGCATCTCAGGACACTAAGGGGCAATTTTTAGCATGGCCAATCAACCTAACACGCACATCTTTGGACTGTGGGAGGAAACCGGAGCACCCGGAGGAAACCCACGCAGACACGAGGAGAATGTGCAAACTCCACACGGACGGTGACCCAAGTCGGGAATCGAACCCAGGTCCCTGGAGCTGTGAAGCAGCAGTGCTAACCACTGTGCTACCGTGCCGCCCAATGTTGTTCTAGTTTGAGAAGTTGCTCTCTAGTTTCTGAGGGAGTGGAATCGGTAAGAGTGGGTAAATTGGCACACACTGACCTATTAAACAGGAGCTCTGCTGATGATGTAATAGTTGCATTTAAAGGAGTCACTCTACAATGTAACATTGTGGTGTGTAGATCTTGTCTGGTCTGTCTACACTTGAGAATTAAGGATTTCACCATGCGAATCATTTATTCAGCTAGGCCATTAGACCTAGAGTAATGAGGAGATACAGTATTGTGATTGATATTCCATTTCTCACATAGGTCTTGAAATGGTTTACCGAAAAATTTCGCCCGTTAACCATAACGATCTCTCTCGGCACACCAAATAAACTGAAAATAGCACTTCGAGCACTGCAATAGTCATGTTCGCTCTTTTGTACAATTGTTGAATAATGGGGTACTTGGGGAAGTAACCAACAATGGCGATGAAATCCATGGACATGGAAGAGGGTAGATTCAACTTTGGACCAATGATGGATAGGAACTTGAATGTGGAATCAGTGGTTCTTTTTGCTGACTTGGCGAATGCTCTTGACATGTCTCACACTTCCTGACAATGACTTCAATGTGACTGTTCATACCCAGCCAATAGACTGTGTCTCCTGTTAGTCTTTCCCATCCACTCTATGCCCATGTGTGAGTGATGAAGTTGTTGAAGAATATCCGGTCACAAAGGTTCCAGTATGATGACCCACCTGCCTTCAAAAATGACTTCTGGGAGATGCCTGGCTCGTCCCAATGAGGTCAAAATGGTTTCATGTGTTTGTGAACATGTTGAATTGAAATAGGCAATCCTTCCACAGTTTTCCACAATTTCTGTAGTGTAGAATCTTTGGCCATTTCTTCTTGTAACGGTTGGCATTTGCGTTGCACACAATGTACCAGATCAATTTGGAGAACATCTTCCAGTTCGGTGTCAATTAAACCAGCTTGTAGATCCAAGGATATATCTTCTGTTTCCGCTGGGTTAGGCAATCTGCTAAGTGTATCTGATGTGATCATTAGGTTACCCTGGCTTATACCTAATCTCACAGTTGTGACCTTGAATCTTTATCAAGAGACATTGCAATCTTGGCAGTGCACTGGTCAATAGTTCTTGCCAAATCCTCTTTAGTGGCTTGTGGTCGGTCTCTACCACAAATCATTTGCCAAATAGATACGTATTAAAACACATGATTGCACACACTAAAGCAAATGTTTCCCACTCAATGTTGGAGTAGATGGATTGCATAACGAGACAGAGATTTTGAAGCAAATGCAATCAGTTTGCCTTTTTGTAGCATGCACATTCCCAGGCATTTCTGTGATGCATGTACCTCCAGGGCAGTTGTCTCCCTAGGATCATAAAATTGTAATGTCGATGCTTCTGATAATGACTGTTTCAGTGCTTAGGTGGTCTCCGTGCCACAGGAAAGGCACATCCTTGCTCAACAATGTCCTCAGGGATGAAGATTTCTGAGTTAAATTGGGAATGCATAAAGACAAGAAATTAAAACAATCTGGAAATCATAAAAATCCTACAGTGCAGAAGGAGGCCATTCAGCCCTTCGAGTCTGCACTGACAACAATCCCACCTAGGCCTTATCCTCAAAACCTCATATATTTAACAAAGAACAAAGAACAAAGAACAATACAGCACAGGAACAGGCCCTTCGGCCCTCCAAGCCCGCACCGCTCCCCGGTCCAGGATTGAATCCTGAATCCAGGATCCCTGCCCAATTTTCCAGCCTATCTACATACCAATATCCTATCCACCGAGCTGTCCCTCACAGCTACGATGCTTTGTTCATTACAACCTATTAACTCACCCCCACCCCCCCATTCCAGACCATGTGATCTCCAGGGAGAGGCGAAAACCCAGAGTGAAAAACCCCAGGGCCAATATGGGGAAAAAAAATCTGGGAAATTCCTCTCCGACCCCCTGAGGCGATCGAAACGAGTCCAGGAGATCACAATGGCCCTGATCGGAAAATGCTTCCCAACCCTAGTCATTTCCACTTCCACGAACACCATATGAATTCCCTGCCCCCGAGACAGGTTCCCAACTATCCGCAGTCTCGCTCTGAACTGGCACCAGCAAGATGATCATAGAATGAAGCCTTGAAACGAGAAACAAGGAACAATTAGCCCGCGCCGCTCCCTGGTCCAGACTAGACCACTCTTTTGTATCCCTCCATTCCCACTCCGTTCATATAGCTGTCTAGATAAGTCTTAAACGTTCCCAGTGTGTCCGCCTCCACCACCTTGCCCGGCAACACATTCCAGGCCCCCACGACCCTCTGTGTGAAATATGTCCTTCTGATATCTGTGTTAAACCTCCCCCCCTTCACCTTGAACCTATGACCCCTCGTGAACGTCACCACCGACCCGGGGAAAAGCTTCCCACCGTTCACCCTATCTATGCCTTTCATAATTTTATACACCTCTATTAAGTCTCCCCTCATCCTCCGTCTTTCCAAGGAGAACAACCCCAGTTTCCCCAATCTCTCCTCATAACCAAGCCCCTCCATACCAGGCAACATCCTGGTAAACCTCCTCTGTACTCTCTCCAAAGCCTCCACGTCCTTCTGGTAGTGTGGCGACCAGAACTGGACACAGTATTCCAAATGCGGCCGAACCAACGTTCTATACATCTGCAACATCAGACCCCAACTCTTATACTCTATGCCCCGTCCTATAAAGGCAAGCATGCCATATGCCTTCTTCACCACCTTCTCCACCTGTGACGTCACCTTCAAAGATCTGTGGACTTGCACACCCAGGTCCCTCTGCGTCTCTACACCCTTTATGGTTCTTCCATTTATCGTGTAGCTCCTCCCTACATTATTCCCACCAAAATGCATCACTTCGCATTTATCAGGATTGAACTCCATCTGCCATTTCCTTGCCCAAATTTCCAGCCTATCTATATCCTTCTGTAGCCTCTGACAATGTTCCTCACTATCTGCAAGTCCTGCCAGTTTTGTGTCGTCCGCAAACTTACTGATCACCCCAGTTACTCCTTCTTCCAGATCATTTATATAAATCACAAACAGCAGAGGTCCCAATACAGAGCCCTGCGGTACACCACTAGTCACAGGCCTCCAGCCGGAAAAAGACCCTTCCACTACCACCCTCTGTCTTCTATGACCAAGCCAGTTCTCCACCCATCTAGCCACCTCCCCCTTTATCCCATGGGATCCAACCTTTTTCACTAGCCTACCATGAGGGACTTTGTCAAACGAAGTCTTTACTGCTAATTTACCCTGCTAATCCCTCTAACTAACGCATCCCAGGACACTAAGGGGCAATTTAGCATGGCCAATGCACCTGACCTGCACATCTTTGGAGTGTGGGAGGAAACTGAAGCACCCGGAGGAAACCCACACAGACACGGGGAGAACACGCAAACTCCACACACACAGTCACCCAAGCCGGGAATCGAACCCAGGTCCTTGGAGCTGTGAGGCAACAGTGCTAACCACTGTGCCACCATGCCGTCTCGACCTAGGCATCTTACAAGATCATTCTTATCTTGAGGAGTTGGCATGGCTTTAACATCCTTGATTTTATTTGGTTTGGAAAATGTGCCAGCACTGGAATAAATACAACCTATAAAAATAATTTGCTGCACCTTGATGTTACATTTCAGACTGTCGAATACCAATCCTTCATTAAGTGCCACTTGCATCAATAAATACAGATTACGGTCATGTTCTTGCTTTGTTCTTTCCACACAGCTATATCCTCTGTGTTACAAATGCATCCTGACACAGTGCCTGTAAAGCAGTCCAGAAGAGTTTGAAAGAGATCCCTGACTAAAAGCCCAAAATCTGAATGGGGTATAAAATGGAGTAAGTTCTTGTGAATTCTCCACAAGGTGTACTGACCAGTGGCCATCTTTGGCATCAAACTTGGAGAAATATTTTGCAACTGTAACTCTCTGTATTAACTCTTCTAATGCGGGTATTTTGTAATGACAAAGGGCAGGATTTTCCAGCCTCGCTCACCCCGAAACTGGAAAATCCCGTCTGGGCCTGCTCTGATTCCCGTGGCGGGCGGGATGGTAAAATTCGCCCCAATGTTTCAAAGCTGTGTTTAGATGTCATGGATTGAGGCATAATCTCAATGATCTGTCCTTTATGACACATATGAGTGAGCTCCACCAATCTGCGTGCTCTTGCGCTCTTCTAATGATTCAATCTTTCTCTATTTTGTCTAGTTCATCCTGCAGTTTGCCTTTTCTGGATGCTGCATTTAGGATTTGGATCAAACGACAGACTTGCATTCTCCTGCAAGTGTAATGTTGCAACGCCCTTGAAACTAAAGTTTATTAAAGTTTATTTATTTATAAGTCACAAGTAGGCTTACATTAACACTGCAATGAAGTTATTGTGAAAATCCCCTCATCGCCACATTCCGACGCCTGTTCGGGTACACTGAGGGAGAATTTAGCATGACCAATCCACCTAACCTGCACATCTTGGGACGGTGGGAGGAAACCGGAGCACCCAGAGGAAACCCACACAGACACAGGGAGAATGTGCAAATTCCACACAGGCAGGATGTGCAGAAACTGCCAATTTTGTCAAAATATTCTGGATGTTTCAATGTTAGGTTATGAACTGTGGTGATAGGAGTAGTTTCTGAGACTAATCTGCCTTGTAATGTTTGACTGACTCCATGGATTGCAGCCAGTTTGAGATCATGACATGCCGATAGATCTGCAATCACTAGGCGTTTATTTTCCACGATGTAGAACATCTGTGACATCCAGATGGATTGATTGTGCTTGCATTTCAGGACTATGGATCCTGAAAATAGAATTAGTGAACTGTTGCACTCTGAGAGTTCCCCAGCAGTTTCACAGTATGTACTCTTTTCTCTGCATCTGCTGATGGATTGGTCTATGGGTTCTATAGGTTGTTGTCGAAAATACATCAACTCTAACTGTTGAATATGAAAGTTTAACTTGATTCTGAACTGGTCTTCCAATGCAGCCCATTGGGGCAACCCTAACATCTTGCCCCGCCGGTCAAAGGGTGGGGTGAGCTGGAAAAGTTGCAAGACAGCCAGAAAATTGGGTTTACGCCGAATATCCCTTTTCGGGGCGAGGCTGATTGTAATATTTAAACTCTGTTTAAAGTAGAATTTAAATATTACAAAGAGCCTGGGGCGCAATTGTCTGGACTCACTTGCCTTAGTGGCCTCGCTGTTGATTGTCCTCATCGGTAAAGATCACATATGGTCCACATCAACGCGGACCTGTTGTGATGACCTCGCTGGTAGGACCAGAGGCCGGGAGGTGGGGGCCAGGGCGTGTGCCACTTGGACAACACCTGCCTGACAATGCCAGCCCGGCACTCTTGCAGTGCCAGCATGGGATCCTTGCACTGCCAGCCTGGCACACTGACAATGCCCACTGGAGCATGAGGGGGTGGGGTCTACTGGAGGGGCAGGGACTAAAGTGGGTGGGGCCTAAAGCTGCACATCCTGCAACTGGCCTGCACTGGGTGGGGGAGGATGGGCGATCAGCCGGTCCATGCAGGGGGTGGGTAAATGATTGGTTTGTGCTGGGAGGGGAGGGATGCCAGGGTCTGTGCCAGGGACCTGGGTTCAATTCAAGCCTCGGGTCACTGTCTGTGTGGAGTTTGCACATTCTCCCCGTGTCTGCATTGGTTTCCTACGGGTGCTCCAGTTTCCTCCCACAGTCCAAAGATGTGCGGGTTAGGATGATTGGCCATGCTCAATTGCCCCTATCTCAGGGAGATTGCAGGGTAAATACATGGGGTTACGGAGATAGGACATGAGTGGGACGGTTGTCGGTGCAGGCTTGATGGGCTGAATGGCCTCGTTCTGTTCTGTATGGATTCTATGATTCTACCAGAATCAAGAAACCAATAGCTCTGTATCTTTGAGTGGAACTTTCCGGCCGTCCTCATCGGTGGGATTTTCTGATCCCACTGCAGTGAACAAAGATTTTGCTCCGTGCTAGGTTCTCCGTCCTCACTCGCAGCGGCAGCGGGGCATGAACGGGCAGTAAGATCGCACCCTTAGAATTTATACAAATAGTTCACCAACTGTTTAAAATTGGCAAGAATTGAAAATTTTTTAATTCATTTCTGAGGTCAGCGACATTCCAATTCAAAATGGGGAATTTTGTAGACATTTTGACAAAAAACAAAGAACAAAGAACAAAGAAAATTACAGCACAGGAACAGGCCCTTCGGCCCTCCAAGCCTGCACGGACCATGCTGCCCGACTGAACTAAAACCCCCTACCCTTCCGGGGACCATATCCCTCTATTCCCATCCTATTCATGTATTTGTCAAGACGCCCCTTAAAAATCACTATCGTATCTGCTTCCACTACCTCCCCCGGCAGCGAATTCCGGACACCCACCACTCTGTGTAAAAGTCTTGCCTCGTAAAGCTCCTTTAAATCTTGCCCCTCGCACCTTAAACCTATGCCCCCTAGTAATTGACTCTTCCACTCTGGGAAAAAGCTTCTGACTATCCACTCTGTCCATGCCTCTCATAATCTTGTAGACTTCTATCAGGTAACATGCAAACTCTACATAGACAACATCCCTTCGACCTTCCTTCTCCTGTAGTATCCTGGATGAGTGTCCCTGTAGCCACTTTTACGCACTTTTCTGAAGTTTTGTGCACAAAGACAGGTTGTGGCAGCAACACACCGCAGTGTGATGGTGTTCTGTCTTTTTATTCAATCTCTTGTTCAGCAACTCCCAAAGCTGCTGTCATAATATCAACCTTCTCTGTCGCCATTTTTATGATGGTTGATCTGCTTTTCTTTTGCTCAGCATCAAACCGGCCCCACCCTGGCCACTCACCTTTTCTGATTGAGCTAACCCAATGCTGGTCCTCTCTGTGCACCGTCCCACTCACTGAATTGCCAAGCTATGCACTGCCATCTCACAATATCGTGACCAAACTCAATGATGATAGATAAAAGTAAGTTACTGCGGATTCTGGAATCTGAAACAAAGGCTGGCGAAGGGTCATCCAAGCTCGAAACGTTGTTCTCTCTCCACAGTTGCTGTCACACCTGCTGAGCTTTTCCAGCATTTTCTGTGTTTGTTGTCTTAGATTATGCTACATGTCTTGAGAAGACCCTCAATGTCTTAGTCGGATTACATCCAAATCGCAGCATTGGAAACGCAGAGGGTGACTGCAAAGAAAAGCTTTGGATGCACAGCACTGAGCTCATGCTCAAATAAGGAGCGGGTAAGCAGAAGGATCCCTTGCGGTGAGATGGGATCCAAGGTGAGCTGGTAAGATGGATACAAAACTGGCTTGGGCATAGAAAGCAGAGAATAGCAATGGAAGGGTACTTTTCTAACTGGTGGTCTGTGACAAGTGGTGTTCCACAAGGATCAGTGCTGGGACCTCTGTTGCTTATAATATATATAAATGATTTGGAGGAAAATGTAGGTTTAAAGTTTATTTATTTATTAGTCTCACAAGTGGCTTACATAAACACTGCAATGAAGTTACTGTGAAAATCCCCTAGTCGCCACATTCTGGCGCACTGAGGGAGAATTTAGCATGGTCAATGCACCTAACCAGCATGTCTTTCGGACTGTGGGAGGAAACCGGAGCACCCAGAGGAAGTCCACACAGACATGGGGAGAACATGCAAACTCCGCACAGACAGTGACCCAAGCCAGGAATTGAATTCGGGACCCTGGCACTGTGAGGCAGCAGTGCTAATCACTGTGCCACCGTGCTGCCCACATGGTGCGATTAGTTGTCTGATTTAGATGGCCTGATTAGTAAATTTTCAGATAATACAAAAATTGAGGAGGAGGGGGAGCGGATAGTGAGGGGGATTGTTAGAGGATACAGCAGGATATAAATCGACTGGAGACCTGGGCTCAAAGATGGCAGATGGAATTTAACCCAGACAAATGTGAGGTGATGCGATTTGGAAGGTCTACTGCAGAAGGAAAGTATACAGAAAATGGTAGAGCCCTTAGAAATATATCAGCATATATATCAGGCGTGCAGATCCACAGTCCCCTGAAGATGACAACTCAGGTGGACAAAGTGGTCAAGAAGGCCTGTGGCCTTCATTGGTTGAAGCGTTGAGTATAGGAATAAGAAAATCATATTGCAGCCGTATAAGACTTGGGTTAGGTCATACTTGGAGTATTGTGTTCAATTCTGGTCACCACACCACTGAAAAGATGTTGATGCATTGGAAAGGATGCAGAAGAGATTTACCAGGATGTTCCCTGGTTTGGAGGATATGGACTATGAAGAAAGGTTGAACAAACTTGGATTGTTTTCATTGGAGTGTCGGAGGTTGAGCGGGGACATGATCGAGGTTTACAAGATTATGACAGGCTTGGATAGAGTGGATAGCCAGAGCCTTTTTCCCAGGGTCGAAGGGTCAATTACTCGGGGGCATTGGTTGAAAGTGAGAGGGGGAAAGTTTAAAAGAGATGGAAGAGCCAAGTTTTTCACACAGAGGGTGGTGAATGCCTGGAACATGCTGCTGGAGGAGGTGGTGGAGGCAGATTCTATAACAAGGTTCAAGAGGCAACTGGATAGATACATGAATAGGCAGGGAATAGAGGGATATGAACCAGGTAGAGGCAAGAAAATATTAGATTAGAGTGTCATCTGTGTCGGCACAGACTTGGTGGGTGAAGGGCCTGTTCCTCTGCTGCACTGTTCTTTGTTCTTTGTTCCATAATACCTTGAGCTTATTTACTGTACAAGACACAAGGCACCAATCGCTCATAAGAGGTTTTTTTTATTAATTCATAGATCATGGGCGTCGCTGGCTGGCCAGCATTTATTGCCCATCCCTAGTCGCCCAAGGGCAATTGAGAGTCAACCACATTGCTGTGGCTCTGGAGTCACATGTAGGTCGGACCAGGTAAGAATGGCAGACTTCCTTCCCTGCAGGACATTCGTGAACCAGATGGGTCTTACTGAAATTGACAATGGTTTTGTGTTCATCAGTAGATTCTTAGTTCCAGATATTTTTTATTGAATTCGAATTCCACCATCTGCTTGTGGCAGGATTCGAAACCAGGTCCCCAGAATATTAGCTGTGTTTCTGGATTAATAGTCTCGTGATAATAGCACTAGGCCATTGACTCCCTAGGTAAACATGTTGTGGGTTCATTTATCAAGATTAGGCACGTAAGAATGGCTAAATGGAGGTATCAAATTGAAGGCATCAGAGCTGTTTGCGTTGTGTTCTGTTCAAAGTAAAAATGAAACTATGACTATTTCCCTTCTAAGGATGTAATCCTGATATCCCTTAAAACATAGAAGCCTGCTGTAATATTAAACAAACTGAATTGAACCGATTGAGTAGGAATGAGAAGGTTTGGGATTTAGTTTCCGTTAGATTTCATTAAGCGAGCATTCCACGCAACGAGACATCCACGTTCCTGTAAGGGCTGAGGGGGCTTGGTGGAAACCACAAATAAAAAGGCATCTGCTTCTCAATTTCCTCCCAGCAGGAGCGACCACAGGAAAATGACATCAGTGCTGTTCAGAGGTTTGTCAGTTTGTGTCAGCGCCGCCGCTTCCATCTGTGGCGTTTAACCAGGGTCTGCTGCGCTGAGGAGCTGATCGGGTTGTTTCTTGGAGTAAGTGCTTTTTCCCCTTCCCCTCCCGGCCCCGCAAGTCTTGCTGACCAACAAAAACAGCAGGCCTGAAAGAATCAGGATTAGAACTCACAGGGGGGATTAGTGGATATTATGATAGCTGGTCCCAGGTGTCACGCAAACACTTCAGCAGACTGCCTGCCCATTAATTAACCCAGACGTGGCAAATGCCTTACACAGTTCCTCTCATTTTTAAGACCTGTGTATGTGCTATGAAGAGTTCCTGGCCATGCTGTTTACAAACAATGCAGCCAGTCTGGAGAATGAGACAGAGAGGAAATGTTACCCCTGGAATGATTTATGGACTGGACATGTTTCTGGACCACTTTAAATCCCCCCAGTCTGGTTACCTTTGGTAAAAAGAATGTTATTGAAGAAAATGATGTAAGCTGGCAGAGACCTGGCCGGTCCAGAAACCCATCAGCTTCTACATGCGCACAGCCCGTGTGCCTGTGCTGTCTGTGACGCTGTTCTGATGCTATCGCTAGTGGAAACAGACTGGCCTGTTGCAAAAAGCACACAAGCAGTCCAGATGGCTGACAGGATGACAATGAGCCTTTAATGTCTGGTGTTCACGAGATCTGTCATTATAAACACGAGGGTTATTCAACATTTTCAATAGAGTCCCTTGTTGTGCTCGGATGTGGGGGGGTGGGGGGTGGGGGGTGGGGAGGGGGGCTGGTGGCGGGGGGGGGGGGGGGGGTGGGGGGGAGATGGGGGGACGGGGGAGGAGTTGGGGGGAGTTGGGGCTGCTGGATCCCAAACCAGTGTATCTTCAACAATGATGAATAAAATGCTGACTGAAAGAAAGACACAGAAATTAGTATATGTATTTGAAATGAAGATTATTTCCAAAGGGGGGAGTGGGAGGCTGCCTAGAGAAAGGAGGACACGATTTTGGAACAATGTAACATTATTGATGTACAAGAACAGATTCCCATTGAATATAAATATATGTACAGCAACTTGGTATTTGATTGATAGAGAGTCCAAACTTGTTCCATGGGTGGCCTTACGCGATTTCCTGCTTCAATCTTCTCCCCTTCTGATGATACTGGGGCGCAGTTAAGGGCTGGAGAAGTCCTGGGATCTTGCTCAGTAATGATTCCTGTGGGGAGGCCAAATATTACTCACTAGCCATGGGCAGCGAGTGAGTGAGGGGGGAGTAATGGACTATTCTGTCCCTGATTTTAACTTGCATCACTTTCCTCCAGGTGTTACTAACTATGCTGAACAGCAACAAGCAATAATAACACTGCAAAATAGACAGCGCTTTATCCAACAGGAGCAACAACACTGAGTAACAGACAGTGCCCTATCCAGCAGAAATAACAGCACTAGTAATAGACACCACTCTATCCAACAAGAGTAACAATACTGAGTAATAGACGGTGCCCTATCCAACAGGAGGAACAACACCGAGTAATAGACAGTGCCCCATCCGCCAGGAATAACAACACTGAGTAATAGACAGTGCCCTATCCAGCAGGAGTAACAACACAGTAATAGACAGTGCCCTATCCAACAGGAATAACAACACTGACTAATTGACAGTGCCCTATCCAACAGGAGCAACAACACTGAGTAATAGACAGTGCCCTATCCAACAGGAGTAACAATACTGAGTAATAGACAGCGCCCTATCCAACAGGAGTAACAATACTGAGTAATAGACAGCGCCCTATCCAACAGGAGTAACAACACTGAGTAATAGACAGCTCCCTATCCAACAGGAGTAACAATACTGAGTAATAGACAGTGCCCTATCCAACAGGAGTAACAACACTGAGTAATAGACAGCTCCCTATCCAACAAGAGCAACAATACTGAGTAACAGACAGCGCCCTATCCAACAGGAGTAACAGCACTGAGTAACAGATACCGGCCTTCCCCAGTAGGTGTTTGGGAAACCACAGATGAAAACCCAAGGCTAATTCGGGACAAGAAACCTATAAAGTTCCTTTCCAATAACCTGAAAGGGAAGGTCTGTTGAAAACCAATCCACACCAACATGCTGACCCTGCTAACATTAAGAACAGAAAAAGTAGAAAGACTTACATTTATGCAGCAACTTCCACCACCACTAGACGTCTCAAACTGCCTTACTTGTGTAGTCACTGTTGTACTGTCCGAAATATAGCAGCAAATTTGCACACAGCAAGATCCCATAAACAGCAGTGTTGAAGTGACCAGATATGTGCTTCCTTTGGTGATGTTTATTATGGGATAAATATTGACCTGAACGCCAGAACTAATTCCCTTCCCTTCTTCAAAGCATTGCCATGGGATCTTTTACAGCCAGTTGGCACGGCCTCTGTTTAACTTCTCATCTGAGACACAGCATCTCTGACAGTGCAGCATTCCTTTAGTATTGCATAGCCAACTTTGATCCTTGTGTTCAGGATTTTGACACAGGTCTCTTGGCAAACCCACTACCAACTAAGCTACAGCTTCCACATTACCTGGTGTTTCACATCCAGCAGCTAAACAAACCACCCATTGGACAAATTCCTGACAGAATTTCAGAACCAAACACATTCCTGGATTTCCTTGTGGAGATAATTAAGTGCTAACTGGCCTATACGCAAAAGAATAATGTAAATGATCACGCACAGATGTACAGCATTCATGTTGTTTTGATTCACTCAATGTTGGTCTTATTACTCGTGTGTTGTAACCCATTACATCATAGAATCATAGAATCCCTACAGTGCAGAAGGAGGCCATTTGACCCATTGGGCAGGATTTAACGGCCTTGTTCGGGCGAGACCGGAAATTCCCGCCTAAGATCAATGGAGATTTCCATTATCAGACCCTCACCCGCCCAGAACCAGAACAGGCAAGGTGGTAGAGTTCTGGCCATTGAGTCTGCACCAACTCATACCCAGGCTTACCCTTTAACCCCACGTATTTACCCTGCTAATCTCCCTAACCTACATATATATATCTTGGGATATAAAGGGGCAATTTAGCATGGCCAATCAATCTAACCCGCACATCTTTGGACTGTGGGAGGAAACTGGAGCACCCGGCGGAAACCCACGCAGACACAGGTGAAATTTGAATTCAATTTTAAAAATTGGAATTAAGAGTCTAATGATGCCCATGAAACCATTATCGATTGTTGTAGAAATCCATCTGGTTCACTAACGTCCTTTAGGAAAGGAAATCTTACCTGGTCTGGCCTACATGTGACTCCAGATCCACTCTTACAATGTACTCAGGGATGGACAATGAATGCTGGCCCGGCCAGTGATGCCTCCATTCCATGAACAAATTTTAAAAAAGCTTAGTTTTGAGAGGTAATTCTCAATATTCCAAATTAAGTTAATATTAAAGAAACTTCCTTTCTTAACAAAGTTCTGCAGACATATCGCTGTCAATCTATCTGATAACCTGGGAAGCAGCAGTGTTTTATTCGTGACACATGACAGCGTTTAACTGTTCCTTGCTGATTTGATAAGTTTGTTTGCCATAATCTTTAACAGACAGATTTGTTTCAGAAGAACTAATATTAAAATATTTATAGTAAGGCCAATGCAGATATAAGTTTCCTGGTCAACATGTGCAAACACTGTACATAAATTTGCATTAGTTGAAACCAAACCACCCAAAATCGACAAATATCTGGATCATTCCATGTGGTAAAATACAAGGAAGACAGAAAAACATATGCACTTCATTTCGGGACAGGCATATGTTTGGACATATAGACTCTAGGGTGGAGCTAAGGTCAGAGGATGTTAGAGACAGGCCCTGATTTTACCAGTTCTGCTCACAGAACGGCCTTGGGCGCAATCTCACGAGCCTCGGGCAGACATGCCGGTAAAATTCCGGCCTCAATGTCCAGATTTGGCCCAAAGACATAAACATACAATGACAACTAGGGGCTCTTTGATGTCTTACCCTTCTTGGAAGCTCATCCCAACATAGTCCTGCTTCCATGAGGAAATGGAGGAAACCAGTGAACTGATACTCCATGGTTTCATGAACTGTACATTCATTTAGTGGCGGTGAGCTCAGACTCAAAACAACTACACAATCATCATCAAGAATTTGTAAGTTAAGTATATAAATTATTTCCAGTTAGTTTTGGCTGAGTCTTGTTTGGAGGAGGGGTGGGAAGGAGAGAAGGGCTACATGTTGCCCTCACATGTCCCACCAGTGATGGACTCTATTCCTGTTTATTCTTCAGAGGACATGAAGGGGATGCAAGTGAATTCTGCAACTTGCTCATCTCCCTTCCCTTTACCACACGATCGCCGGCTCCAACGCATCCTTCCCTGATGAGCTCAATGGATTCTACGCCCGCTTTGAGCAAGAGGTCAGTGAGAGCATGCCCTCCACCCTGGAAGCTCTGGATGAACCTGTATCTGGGGTCACCATTGCAGATGTCAGAGCAGCTTTCTTGAAAGTCAACCCACGGAAAGCAACTGGCCCAGATGGGGTATCCGGACCTGTATTCAGATCCTGCGTGGATCAGCTGGCGGGGGTATTCACAGACATCTTCAACCTTTCTTTACAACAATCTGAGGTCCCTAACTGCTTCAAGAAGACGACCATCATCCCGGTACCTAAGAAAAACCAAGCAGCGTGCCTTAATGACTATCGTCCGGTGGTTTTGACATTCCATCATCATTGAAGTGCTTCAAAAGTTTAGTCATGGCACAAATCAATTCCAGCCTCCCGGACTACCTGGATCCACTACAGTTTGTCTATCGCCACAACACCTAGATAACAAGGACACCTATGTCAGACTCCTATTTATTGACTACAGCTCAGCCTTCAACACCATTATTCCCATGAAACTCATCTCCAAACTCTGTGGCCTTGGCCTTGGCACCTCCCTCTGCGACTGGATCCTGAACTTCCTAACTCACAGACCACAATCAGTAAGGATAGGCAACAACATGTCCTACATGATCATCCTCAACACTGGTGCCCCACAAGGCTGTGTTCTCAACCCTCTACTATGCTCCTTGTACACCTATGACTGTGCGGCCAAATTCCCCTCCAATTCGATTTTCAGTTTGCTGATGACACCACCGTAGTGAGTCGGATCTCAAACAATGACAAGACAGAGTACAGGAATAAGATAGAGAATCTGGTGAACTGGTGCGGCAGCAATAATCTCTCCCTCAATGTTAACAAAACAAAGGAGATTGTCATCGACTTCAGGAAGCATAAAGGAGAACATGCCCCTGTCCACATCAACGGGGATGAAGTAGAAAGGGTCGAGAGCTTCAAGTTTTTAGGTGTCCAGATCACCAATAACCTGTCCTGGTCCCCCCATGCCGACACTATAGTTAAGAAAGCCCACCAACGCCTCTACTTTCGCAGAAGACAAAGGAAATTTGGCACGTCAGCTACGACTCTCACCAACTTTCACAGATGCACCTTAGAAAGCATTCTTCCCGGTTGTATCACAGCTTGGTATGGCCCCTGCTCTGCCTAAGACCGCAAGGAACTACAAAAGGTCATGAATGTAGCCCAATCCATCACGTAGACCAGCCTCCCATCCATTGACTCTGTCTACACTTCCCACTGCCTAGGCAAAGCAGCCAGCATAATTAAGGACCCCACGCACCCCGGGCATTCTCTCTTCCACCTTCTTCCTTCGGGAAAAAGATACACGTATCTGAGATCACGTACCAACCGACTCGAGTACAGCTTCTTCCCTGCTGCTGTCAGACTTTTGAATGGACCTACCTCACATTAAGTTGATCTTTCTCCACACCTAGCTATGACTGTAACACTACATTAGAACATAGAACATAGAAGAGTACAGCACAGAACAGGCCCTTCGGCCCACGATGTTGTGCCGAGCTTTATCTGAAACCAAGATCAAGCTATCCCACTCCCTATCATCCTGGTGTGCTCCATGTGCCTATCCAATAACCGCTTAAATGTTCCTAAAGTGTCTGACTCCACTATCACTGCAGGCAGTCCATTCCACACCCCAACCACTCTCTGTGTAAAGAACCTACCTCTGATATCCTTCCTGTATCTCCCACCACGAACCCTATAGTTATGCCATTCTGCACTCTCTCATTTCCTTCTCTATGATCGGTATGTTTTATCTGTACAGCGCGCATGAAACAATACTTTTTGCTATATGTTAATACATGTGACAATAATAAATCAAATCAAACTGTTGGTATCTGTGTATTCACCTGCCCATGCACTGGAATTTCTTCTTTCAGACCATGTATTCTTTCATTTTTCTCTCCTCATTCAAGTCTGTAAGACTCATGTCTTCCACCAAGCTTTTATTGCCTGTCCTGATATTTCTTTTTTTGGCTTGGTGTCTGTTCTTTCCCTTATGCGTCCATGAGTACCCTTGGAATATTTTTCTATATTAAAGCTATGACATAAATGCAAGTTACATTGAGACTATTGCACAGAAATAAGCCATTCAGCCCAACAGATGCAATCATTTATGCGACGCGGGAGATCCTCTCAGCCCTCTTCATCTAATTCTATTAGCATAAACTTCTATTTCTTTATCCCTCATGTGTATCTCTACGACATCTTTAAATGCATCTACTATGGTATTCACTTCGACTACTCACTGTGTTAGTGAGTTCCACATGCATACCATTCTTTGGATAAAGTCTTTTCTCCTGAATTCCCTATTGGATTTATTGGTGATGTTATGAAGTTGAGTTTGTAAAGATGTAAAAGAATTCTAAAAACTGTTGGAGGGAAAAACAGTGCGTGGTCCCTTTAAAAACTGTTTCTGTGTCCAATGCTGGAATGTTTAAAATGCAGGTAAGCAGAGTACATAGATGGCAACATTTGTTGCAGAGACCAAAACACCAGGGTTGCCTTGGTAATAGGCTTTGCAGACAGTTGCATTTTGATAGCCTATAAGTTTAAAGAAGACACTCAGCGATCATGACCCTATCAAATTTGAATTTGCTGTTGTTGACACCATCAGACCAATCATGGCATAGGGAAGTGCATAGGTCATCAGGAATATGAAAATAAGAATTCAACTGCCTGCCTTCAGTGACTCCAGTTCTGTTCAGTGAGTTCAGTTGAGTTCAACTGAGAGCCAGCCAGAACAGAAGGCCATCTCTAGAATGGTTCTCCACCCTACCAGCTAAAGAACTATTTCTGAAGATAATTTTCCATCTACCTGACAAGATATCAAGCCAGAAAGACCTTACAGACCAAGAAATCAGAAGAAAAACTCCAAAAGCTTCCAAAAGCCAACAGACCTGGTTGTATATATATTTTTTGAGTGACTAAACTTCTGTTATTACTGTTTTGGTACTGAATGCCCATTGTATTTATTCGAACCTTCCTTTAATTAATATGTTACTTGTTTCCTGTTGGTTAAATAAAATAACTTATTAATTATTCACTTAAGGCAAGTGTCAGGTCTTTATATTAATGAACCTCTAAACATTAATGTAGAACAATTCACGCCTTCACAAACACTTTTATCAGATTACAAAATGAGGTAAAGGGGATTAACCTCTGCGTCGTAACAGTGATTATCTCATATTTATTTCCACTAGTCTTGGTCTGCTCCACAAGTAGAAACTACTTCTCTATTTCTATCCTACCAAACCCTTCAATAATTCTGAAGACTTCTAACCTTTCACTCCTACAAGCCTTCTTTTTTCTTGAGAAATGGCTTTCGGCCTGTTCAATGTCCCATGATAGAGATAGCCTCTCATTTCTGGTAATATTCTTGTGAATCTTTCCTGCACCTTCTCTAATGCCTCTACGGTGGCACAGTGGTTAGCACTGCAGCCTCACAGTGCCAGGATCCGGGTTCAATTCCCGGCTTGGATCACTGTCTATGCGGAGTCTGCATGTTCTCCCCGTGTCTGCGTGGGTTTCCTCTGGGTGCTCCAGTTTCCTCCCACAGTCCGAAAGACGTGCTGGTTAGGTGCATTGGCCATGCTAAATTCTTCCTCAGTGTACCCGAACAGGCGCCGGAGTGTGGCGACGAGGGGATTTTCACAGTAACTTCATTGCAGCATTAATGCAAGCCTACTTGTGACACTAATAAATAAACTTTAAACATCAGCACTTCCCAAACTATTTTCTAATACATTCCCATTTAAACACTTGAAAATTAACACAACCCCAGACACCAACACAAACTAAGTAATAATTAAGCAGCATAGTAGCATTCAATATATATTTGTTAAAGATTGCGTATGATAAATCAACTTAGATCAACTGCCATGCTTCAGTATGTTATGAATTTTCAGACAACACTTTAAAGTTTTTAACAAAAATAGACTGTTAAATTGGCTGTTGTAAACCATGTAACTTTTGCCAGTATCAGCTCCAGACAGCTCTGAGATTCAAACCAATAGCTAATTAACTATGGACATTCATAACAGTCCAGGGAATTCACACATCCCTTTGTTTAAGGATGGAAGGTCAACAGCATTCCAGCCTTCTTGTCTTTCTGGCGCACCCTGGACAGAAAGCATATTAACACACACCGTATGTCAGACAAATGTGAATGGGTTCCCATCGACCTCCCTTTGTTTTATGATATCCCTCAGCAGAACCCAGACTAGGTAAATTTTAAAGTGTCAGATGACAAATGCAGGGTGTTTATTGAGTTGACCATGCACCTTATTTGAAAAAGGACTTTGGACTTAGAATCATAGAATACCTACAGTGCAGAAGGAGGCCATTTGGCCCATCAAGCCTGTACCAACAACAATCCCAGCCTATGCCATAACCCCATGTATTTACCCTGCTATTCTCCCTGACACTAAGGAACGATTTACAATGGCCGACCCACCTGACCTGCACATCTTTTGAGTGTGGGAGGAAATCGGAGCACCTGGAGGAAATCCATGCAGACATGGGGAGAACGTGCAAACTCCACACAGCCAGTGACCTGAGGCCAGAATCGAACCCGGGTCCCTGGTGCTGTGAGGCAGCAGTGCTAACAACTGTACCACCATGCCGCCTAGATCTAGATCATTTTTATCTTGAGGAGTTGACATGGATGTTTTTAAAACAGCAAGAAACAGATCGTCTGAGACAAAAAGCCCATCAGAAAGTTATTGAACCAGCTGTAATCAACTAAGCAGTCAATGTAAAAACAGCAATACCTTGAAAGTGGGAGAAAAATTTTCCCCAAACTGTTCCAAATTCAAGTTCACCAAAGAACCAACATCTTGGAAATTCAATGACAAGAAGGCTCTCCGCTTTCTGAGAGCCATCTGCTTCCAAGACCTTCACTACAACTAAAAGCATCAAGTTATCTAAGAAACTGCAGGCCTGCCATGAAAAGAGAGATTGAGGTATTTAGGTATAACAGCTATATTATTTATTTCATCACCTGTATCTAGTCCTTGTGTAAGTGAATGTATGTGTGAGTCAAATGAGTGAGATATCATTTTTTAAACCTCCAGGGCAAATGTGGGATCGTAAATAATCTTCTTTGTTTTAAAACTCACAGAAAAACATTTTGCTGGAATTCTTTAAATTGGAACAATCAATCTAAAGAGTAAGAAAACACATAGACCTCACATATGAAAATCACTTTGATCATGAGTAATAAAAAAAACCCACCTAAATTATGTCCTTGACATCAACCCATGCAACATCAAATACATTTGAAAATCTGTGATGAAAATCCTGAGATATTAGTAGCTGGACTGCTGACTGTGTTAAATCTGCATCCCCATTCCAGGAGATCTTTGACAATTCTAACTGGACTAGACAGGGTAGATGCAAGAAAGATGTTCCTGATGGTGGGGACGCCCAGAGCCAGGGTCTGAGGATACAGGGTAGACCGTTTAGGACAGAGATGAGGAGAAATTTCCTCACCCAGAGAGTGATCAGCCTGTGGAATTCGCTACCACAGATAGCAGCTGAGGCCAAACCATTGACTGTTTTCAAGATGCAGCTAGATATAGTACTTTGATTTGATTTGATTTATTATTGTCACGTGTATTAGTGTACAGTGAAAAGTATTGTTGCTCGCCGCTATACAGACAAAGCATATGGCACGATAGCACAGTGGTTAGCATTTCTGCCTCACAGCGCCAGGGACCCGGGTTTGATTCCCAGCTTGGGTCACTGTCTGTGCGGAGTCGGCATGTCCTCCCCGTGTCTGCGTGGGTTTCTTCCGAGTGCTCCGGTTTCCTCCCACATTCTGAAAGACGTGCTGGTTAGGCGCCAGGGTGTGGCGACTAGGGGAACTTCACAGTGACTTCATTGCAGAGTTAATGTAAGCCTTACTTGTGACTAATAAATAAACTTTAAAAATACATAGAGAAGGAAATGAGAGAGTGCAGAACGTAGTGTTACAGTCATAGCCAGGGTGTAGAGAAAGATCAACTTAATGCGAGGTAGAGAGTGTAAAAGATTTAGAATAATGTTTTAGAAGCATAGAATGAGAGTAAAAGATAGAATTAGAGAGTATGCTGTGGACAGCTTGCAAGAAGTCGCCACGCTCCGGTGCCATCTTAGGCCATTTGAGGCAAAGGGGATCAAAAGATATGGGGAGAAGGAAGGACCAGGCTATTGAGTTGGTTGATCAACCATGATCATAATGAATGGTGCAGCAGGCTCGAAGGGCCGAATGGTATCCACCAGTTCCTAGTTTCTCTGTTATGTCAAACCATGCCTGATCGGGGCTGCTGCAGCCAATCAAATATTGGAACTTAATCTTCTGATCGGTTACTTTCCACTGTCAGGGCAATACAAGGGGAAGTGGCAGGAGAATAACGTGATTTTAATTCTCGTGATCCTATTTGCTCTTTCTGCAATGTCAGTTGAGGCCAAGGCCCTCAGTTTGTGGCTGCCGCTCCATATCTGACCATTGTTGTTCTGCTATTTGATCTGAAACGCAGTCTTACGAACTAGTAAGGCTTCAAGTTCCATCCTGAGTGTGTCAGCTCAATTTGTTGACCTCTGTCGGGATGGATAACTCCTCTTCATCTCACCAGCCCTCGGTTCGAGACAGGAGTAATCAGCCAGGGCCCTGTTCCTCAGAGCTAACCCGACTGGAAGGGGCACATGTGTTGACATAAGATGAGACCAGATGCCTCCCACAATCAGATGGCCTGCTGACACTTACTGTCATGGGCTCATACTGGAAGATGGTATCATTGAGCAGTTGGCAGCTGTGGGACTTCAGTCAATCATGAGTTAACACCTGCAAGAGTCAAATTCGGGGGACAAGAGGTTTCTTAAAAAAAAGATGTTTTAAGAATGTTCTTGCTGACTCCATTCCACATCCAGCTCTCATTTGGAATCATTACTATAAGTTACTATAGTTATCATTACTATAAGCAAGAGAGGCATCTCACATTAGTCACGGTGTAATATTAAGTTACCCAGGAACTCAAATCACAAATTACAACATTTCACTTTTGGTATATGATAGTGTTGTGACTCTCGAAGGAAAACCTATTGAATGGTCAAATATTTATCACGAATCCATCATCTCCTTAGTTCAATGTCAATTTCTGTTTGATTACACGTCTGTGAAGCCTTTAAAGTTTTAGAGTTTATTTATTAGTGTTACAAGTTGGCTTACGTTAACACTGCAATGAAGTTACTGTGAAAATCTCCTAGCCGCCACATTCCGGTGCCTGTTCGGGTACACTGAGGGAGAATTTAGCATGGCCAATGCACCTAACCAGCATGTCTTTCGGATTGTGGGAAGAAACTGGAGCACCCGGAGGAAACCCACACAGACACGGGCAGAATGTGCAGACTCTGCGCAGACAGTCACCCAAGCCGGGAATTGAACTCGGGTCCCCAGCGCTGTGAAGCAGCAGTGCTAACCAATGGGACATTGTCCAAGTGAAAGGTGCTGTATAGATGCTAGTTGTTGTGGTGGAGTCTGTGACCAAATTGAAATCTATTTGTGACATACTCCTGACAATAAATTGCGTTTGTGGATTTTTTTTCATAACTATCCATTAATAATGTCACACTAATAGTCACAATTCTATATTTACTGAAATGCCAGTCATTAATTATTCAAGTTATGTTACAATATTAAAATATTGAGTGATTATTTATCTTGACATTCTCTGATAATCTATTTTTGATTACAATTTGATAAATTTACATTGATTACCCAGAATTAGTTCCCTGATAGCCTTGTTGATAAAATCAGAACCCATGTGGCACTAAACCTCATAGACCAGGATGGTAAGGTTCAATTCCCATTGGTGCTTCTTTCAACAAGGTCAGGACTTGTTCCATCACAACCAGCCTCAGTAATCCTGCATGAGGGAACGGGGAAACAGGAAATAACCAGACAGTTCCACTTCTGACTGGCACCCGAGAATCGCTGAGAAAAGATATTAATCGGTGTAGGTCGGATGACAATGTTAGTCTTTGTTGTGTTGCCATCTGCAATAAGATAGTCTTCGAACATGCATTGAGGTAGATCTTCACTTGTGCAATAGTGCATATTGGTAGCTAGTTGACAGTTGTACAATTGAAGGTCTAACAACACCTTCTCAGACCAACTGTGTCTCTGTCAGTGTTATTCAGGTCTTGAGAAAATAGCATGGCGTTTTTTACATGTACAGCACAGAACGCTAGTTTTGCTTGAGGGCAGACAAGTCTCTGCTCTCTTCCAAGCATTAATTCTTCATTTAAGACCTTGGACATGGATCTGCCAGCACAGCCAAACCTTCTTTGACACACACAAGTGTTTGCATTTCTACGGGGAATCCTTGGACAGATCTGAACTGATTGGGATCTTTAACGAGCACTTTGAAATCATTAGAGTAAATTGATAGGGCTTTTGCTTAACGGATCAGCTAAAAGGACAGCATGCGCAGTGTTAATGGCATGTTATTAAGGTGAAGGACATACCTGAACACAGGTAAAGGGAGACATCTGGGACACTGGCTGTTGGTTAAGGAGGAGGTAGATGTTGCATTCTGTAAATAAATCCAGTATTAAGTAAAAGAGTGCTGTCTGGTTTCCTATTTCACCATCTGGCTTCAGAATGAATTAACATGCAGAAATCCTTTTGTGCTGTACTGGAGTGTCAGCTTAGATTAATGTGAAGGGCTTATTTTGCTGGTAGAAGTTGCAAGCATTCAATCTTATTTGTGTAAAATAGGATTTTTGAGGACAATCATTGCTGCCGTCTACTTAAAAACAATGCTACAACATTCACGGCTTTAGGAATGATGAGGTTTTAACATCATACTTGTAAACCACACCTATGTTTGGCAAACAGCCCAGCTGCGATATATCACCATCACTAAGTGTATAAGCTTAAACTTCCAGATTTGCAAGTGTATTGGAAAACAGTTTTAACATCAATGCTAATGTTTTAAACATTTATTTTTTAAACTGTTCACACTTGAACCACTATTTAGTACTTTAGGCGTGAGGTTGAGATGTCGGCGTTGGACTGGGGCAGGCACAGTAAGAAGTCTCACAACATTAGGTTAAAGTCCAACAGGTTTACTTGGTATCACGAGCTTTCGGTGAGTCCCTCACTTGATGAAGGAGCAGCGCACTGAAAGCTCGTGATTCCAAATAAACCCGTTGGACTTTAACCTAATGTTGTGAGATTTCTCACTAGCACATTAGGAACTACCATTTTCAAGAGATTTTCCAACTGCAGTGATTGGAGTAGTTTTGGACAATTTCTCGTACTTTTCCAAAGCATCCCCCTAGGGACGGCAACGTGCATTGTGACTGGCAGTCATGGCTAACTTTAAAGTGCTTTCAGAATCTATCTGACAGATAAATGCGATCACTATTGAAAATAACCCAGGAAGGTCCAAACTCACTTTGTGATCCGGAAATGCCCCATGAGATGGAGAAAGGTCTTGAATTTCAGCCTGATTTCATGATCTCACCTTAGTATATTTTATCCATTTCTGCCATGTAATTTTGGCTGTGTTGATTAATCCAATCAGACCAATATAACTGCCTATTTTCCAATCAGGTATAATCTGCTTTAATATTGGCATTACTCTATCTTAGATTCCGACAGTCTGGTACCTGTCTCTCAGGGTGGAATTCTCCCACTTTAAGACAAAGGCCAGAATTCTCTGTGGACGGCACGGTGGCACAGTGGTTAGCATTGCTGCCTCTCAGTGCCAGAGACCTGGGTTCGATTCCCGGCTTGGGTCACTGTCTGTGTGGATTTTGCATGTTCTCCCCGTGTCTGCGTGGGTTTCCTCCGGGTGCTCCGGTTTCCTCCCACAGTCTGAAAAACGTGCTGGTTAGGTGCATTGGCCCAAACAGGCGCCGGAATGTGGTGACTAGGGGAATTTCACAGTAACTTCAATGCAGTGTAATGTAAGCCTTACTTGTGACTAATAAATAAGCTTTACTTTATTCAGGTCTTGCATGCCCCACTGCAGCTGCCAATGAGAAAGGAAAATTTGGCACTCAGCCAAATTTAGTGGGTGGCATGGTGGCACAGTGCTGCCCCACAGCGCCAGGGACCCAGGTGACTGTGTGGAATTTGCATGTTCTCCCTGTGTCTGTGTGGGATTCCTCTGGGTGCTCCGGTTTCCTGCCATACTCCGAAGATATGCAGTTTAGATCAATGGACCTTTGCATGGTCCGGTCCTTGCTCGCTACAATTCCCGTGGTGGGCGGGATGGGAAAATCCCCCCTCCCCCCCCAAAGATTGCTTCATGTCCTGGTACCATACATAGCGAAACAGTGTTAGCTTCTAATGTAAGGGTAGCTTTTCCTTCAGTATAATCTCAACATTTCATAGAAATCATAGAAATCATAGAAACCCTACAGTGCAGAAGGAGGCCATTCAGCCCATCGAGTCTGCACCGACCACAATCCCACCCAGGCCCTACCCCCACATATTTTACCCGCTAATCCCTCTAACCTACACATCTCAGGACTCTAAGGGGCAATTTTTTAACCTGGCCAATCAACCTAACCCACACATCTTTGGACTGTGGGAGGAAACCGGAGCACCCGGAGGAAACCCACGCAGACACGAGGAGAATGTGCAAACTCCACACAGACAGTGACCCGAGCCGGGAATAGAACCCGGGACCCTGGAGCTGTGAAGCAGCAGTGCTAACCACTGTGCTACCGTGCCGCCCTACAACATTTGATGTGGATTGTAAAATCACCCATCTTTTTCACACCACCATTCGTCATTTGCCCCCAGTAGCCTTGGTTCAGATTAAATAACAGTGAGTTACTCTATAAAACAAAATAGGTTTGCCATGTGATGATTAGATATCAATGTGCTACCAGCCCTGGTGTGCACCTGAATGGCTCAGTGTCTCAATCTGATCAGTGCTATAATGGAATGATATTGTAATCACTGGGTCGTGACAGAACTCCATCAAAGTAATCAAGCGGATGGCTAACAATATTCCAATATCATGCTTTCAATTATTTTGGAGATCCCCTCACTTTACTCAAACAAATACTCACCAGTCCCAATCAAGACTGATGATGAACTGTCTTTGACTGATAGCTTTCGCATTGTGTCAGGGTTAAAGAGTCTCTCACTGGTTTTATCCCTCAGGACCCCGCATATTTGACCCAATATAACTTCCAACCTAAAGTCGAGTGGAGTGAAGGTGGAGTGAGGTGAATCTAACCAATTCAACAAACAAGCATTAAAAAATGAGATGGTAATAGAATTAATTCCAGAGAAAGCCACAGTGAACAGATTAAACAACTGTTATTCAGCACTTCTTAAAAGCTGAGTTTTTAAACTCTCTTTCAGAAACCCACAAGTTTTTATACTTTGATAGCCCCCTATTTAGAATTTGCTTGGCCGCGCTTGAGTACTATGTGTAATTTCTCAACCTCGGCCCTTGATAGATTGTCAGGCAACCGCTAAACATTTCATCAGCTTGGATGGAGGAAAAACAAGATCACTGTGCTTACGCCACCTGATTATTGCTCGACAGCTGCGCTATTTATAGCCCATGCTCCACTTATATCTCAAACACCAATCTAAAGGTAGTAGGAAGAAGGTGCTTGCCCGGGGCTACAGTCAACATGTTACTGTTGATGAATTCCACTGACATTTTGAGTATAAAACCCTCTTGTGCCTCCTGTCAGGTCATCATGGAATCGTGTCACAGGTAGCAATAAAGCATCCGCAGCTTTGAAAGTCAGGCTCTCTTGTCTGGATTGTGATGGAAAGATGGCTGTGAGAGAGGGGGGGAAAGAAAACTAAAGGATGTGGCTTCACATTTCTTTGCTATAGTTCCTGGCCTTGGTTTTTACACAGGTCTGGTTCTCAAGGTCCGTATATCATCAAGTTAGTGACGGTGTCACAGAAAGGGTGAGTAAGTAGAAAGACAGTTGCAATGCGCCACATTAACTTCTCCGGTGAGAATGCAATGCATTATTCTGTCACTGTAATGACAGTGCAAAATGAGAACATGTTATTTTAAGATCCATTGGACAGTTTTTGATCTGAAGTTACATGAATTAGTAACAGAACACAGAAAGTGAAGATTATTAACAAGGACTGTGTTCTGTATCCATTCGGTAACTTGTGATGTGCAGCCCTCCCTATCAGATGACTGCCTGTTATATTCCTCTTGACTGCAGGTAGTGAATTATTCTGTAAGAATACCAATAATCTCTGAAGCATACTTGTGACAGATTGTCAAGAGATATCAAAACCATAAAGGAACAAAAGTTGCAAAAATGAAATATACAGAATTAAAAATCGGAACGAGCTGCCTAAAGTCTCAACGGCTGCAGACACTGCCAAGCCTGGCTGGAAACCAAATGGATCGCTAAGTCCCAGTTTCCATTCTTGGCCTGTGCTGAGATCTTGCTAAAATAATAGTTGGGATAATACAATTGGCTTCAGTGCCTCTGGGCTAGAAGAGGGAAATAAATCCAAGAGGTTTCCTGATTGCTAACCAGTCACCTCGACCAGAGAGCGCATCTGCGAATGTCAAATGGAGACAAGATCATCCACAATGTCCACCATGCTGGGATAGATTAACAATATTTCGTGCACTTATTGGGTCACTGTCTGTGCGGAGTTTGCACGTTCTCCTGGTGTCTGCACGGGCTTCCTTCGGGTGCTCCGATTTCCTCCCACAATCCGAAAGACGTGCTGGTTAGGTGCGTTGGCCATGCTAAATTTTCCCTCAGTGTACCTGAACAGACGCCGGTGTGTGGCGACGAGGGGATTTTCACAGTACCTTCATTGCAGTGTTAATGTAAGCATACTTGTGACTAATAAATAAACTTTACTTTTTGAAAACAGTCAGGAAGGAATGGTGCAAAAAGATGAGAGAATCAGTGAAAAGTCAGATCAGGAATTTACCCTAAAAATATGTCAGGAAGATTTTCAGATGGACACATTGGTACCATTAACCATTGCTGCTGAATTCACTGCACAACAACTTGGATAACTCATGCCAGTGATAACAGGAGTTTATTAATGATCAATCTGAAGGCTTGTAGTGTGTCAGGAGGTATTACTTTTGATAGGGGCAAAATAAATGTTGTTGCAATCCATCTTCATATTGTTTCAATTACTTCATTGCTTTTGCATTAAAACCTGGAATAATGCTTCTCTGAGTTTGTGAATGATAAGTTCAAATGATTTTCTTAATATAGTAAACCCTTGAGTAAACAGCTACAGTTACAGTTTTTGCACTCAATGTATGTTCAGTATGATTCCTGTACTGCATCTTATGGTGTTGTCTTCAGTATTGCAGTTATTGAGTCCATTTTACATAATTCACAGTGGATATTATAAATATCGCAGCTCATATAATGCGCAAAGTGTCAATGAACTTTCATACAAGCATATTGGCAAAACTTTCAAAATCCTTTGTGGTCTTGTGTCATCATGTGGGGTCTATGGTCACAAACATCAAGTTGGCAAAATTTATCAGTGCAACACAAACACAAACATTTCCTCCCACAGTCCAAAGATATGTGGGTTAGGTGCATTGGCCATGCTAAATTGACCCGAGTGTCAGGGGGATTAGTAGGGTAAATGTGTGAGGTTACAGGAATAGGGTCTGGGTGGGATTGTGATGGGTGCAGACTCGATGGGCCAAATGGCCTCCTTCTGTACTGTCGGGATCCTATGACTCTATTGTTAAAATATGTGCCAGAATTCTCCGATCGCGTACGCCCCAACAGTGACGCCAGCAAGAACGGAGACTTTGGAGCTTTGGAGAGGGGTTTGGTTCTGGCAGATTGGAAAATAGCAAATGTGACGCCGCTGTTTAAAAAAGGAGGTAGACAAAAGGCGGGTAACTATAGGCCGGTTAGCTTAACTTCTGTAGTAGAGAAAATGCTTGAATCTATCATCAAGGAAGAAATAGTGAGACATCTGGATATAAATTGTCCCATTGGTAAGATGCAGCATGGGTTCATGAAGGTAAGGTCATGTTTGACTAATTTGGTGGAATTCTTTGAGAACATTACATGTGCAGTAGACAATGGGGAACCTGTGGATGTGGTGTATCTGGATTTCCAGAAGGCATTTGACAAGGTGCTGCACCAAAAACTGCTACATAAGATAAAGATGCACGGTGTTATGGGTAATGTATTAGCATGGGTAGAGGATTGGTTAACTAACAGAAAGCAAAGGGGGTAAATGGGTGTTTTTCTGGTTGGCGATCAGTGACTAGTGGTGTGCCTCAGGGATCAGTGTTGGGACTGCAAGTGTTTATGATTTACATAGATGATTTGGAGTTGGGGACCAAGTGTAGTGTGTCAAAATTTGCAGATGACACTAAGATGAGTGGCAGTGCAGAGGATGCTGAAAGTCTACAAAGGGATATAGATAGTCTAAGTGAGTGGGCGAGGGTCTGGCAGATGGAGTACCATGTTGGTAAATGTGAGGTCATCCATTTTGGTAGGAATAACAGCAAAATGGACTATTATTTAAATGGTAAAAAATTGCAGCATGCTGCTGTGCAGAGGGACCTGGGTGTCCCTGTGCAAGAATCACAAGGAGTTGGTTTGCAGGTGCAGCAGGTAATTAAGAAGGCAAATGAAATTTTGTCCTGCATTGCTAGAGGGATGGAGTTTAAAAACAGCAAGGTTATATTGCAGCTGAATAAGGTGCTGGTGAGGCCATACCTGGAGTACTGTGTACAGTTTTGGTCTCCTTACTTGAGAAGGGATATACTGGCACTGGAGGGGGCTCAAAGGAGATTCACTAGGTTGATTCCGGAGTTGAGAGAGTTGGCTTATGAGGAGAGGCTGAGTAGACTGGAGCTATACACATTGGAATTCAGAAGAATGAGGGGAGATCTTATAGAAACATATAAGATTATGAAGGGAATAGATAAGATAGAAGCAGGGAAGTTGTTTCCGCTGGCAGGTGAAACTAGAACTAGGGGGCATGGTCTCAAAATAAGGGGAAGCAGATTTAGGACTGAGTTGAGGAGGAACGTCTTCACACAAAGGGTTGTGAATCTGTGGAACTCCCTGCCCAGTGAAGCAGTTGAGGCTACCTCATTGAATGTTTTTAAGGCAAGGATAGATACATTTTTGAACAGTAAAGGATTTAAGGGTTATGGTGAGCGGGCGGGTAAGTGGAACTGAGTCCACGAAAAGATCAGCGATGATCTTATTGAATGGCGGAGCAGGCCCAAGGGGCCAGATGGCCTACTCCTGCTCCTAGTTCTTATGTTCATATGAGCTCAGCTAAAACTCCATTCACCGCAAGGGGACAGGAGAATCCCAGCCGCAGGCGAGGCTAGGGAATTCCAGCTATGGTGTGTTCTTTTTGAATAGAAGGAAATATCCACTGATCCCAATTAATATAATCAGCTGGCTGATTTATAGTTTGTAATCACATTTCAAGGGGTAAACTGAGCAACAACAACATGCAAGCTTCACTCCTATAGCTTAACATATCATTGCTCATATCAAACACTCTAGTGCAAGAAGTATGTCATTGTGTGCAGCCTCTTTAGCTGTTCTAAATGGGATAAAGTGCGATATTATTATTCATTTGAACCCATCAGCTGGATTACTCCTTTGTAAAGTACTGACTATCAACATTATTGTTCCTACATTACAACAGTGGCTACACTTCAAAAAGTACTTAATTGGCTGTTAAAGGTTTTGGGATGTGTTGAGATTGTAAAAGATGCCACATCAATGCAAGTTCTTTCTCTCATTTATCTGTTGAACTGTTTTAAGCCTCTTTTGCACTATTCCTAAGAGTACCAAAATGGGTATCAGAATCCACTCGTTTTATAGAGTTGCCCCTAGCAGCAATCCTGGCAGTGATAGATTAGAAACGAGATGACAAACACCACTCGATAGGACGGAAATAGCAGCTCATAAGGAGATTTCCACTGGGGATGCTATTTTAAGACTGGCATTTTGCAGGTGAGAACGAGATTCTCACATTGCTGGCTTATTCAGCTACCCATGCCTTTGTCGAAGGTCCAGTGGCAAAGTTCTGTTTCTGATTATTAAGCCACAGTCAGTTATTCCAGCAATGCCAACCTCCCGGAGTCTCCTCAGCATAAATGGGGTTACATCAGACACAACCAACCACATCATTCTGTGGATCCACATCTATTGGATGCAGTTTTAGCAACAACGCACTTGGATATCAATTTGTCCTAAGTTAGGCTATACTGATTCGGACCAACATGTGATGGAGAATGCGTTGCTCAAAGAACCTCGCACGATGTCCTAATGGCTAAGTTAAATAATGTCAATGTGTGTGTGCAAATGTTTTGTTCCATTATTCATTTCCATTGCTTCTATGGGGGGAGTTTTCCCGTTCCCGCTTGCCACGGGAATTGTAGCAGGCAGAGGGCAGACCATGCAATGGTCTGCTGACCTCGGGCGGGATTTTCTGGTCTCGGGGCGAGCATGGCCGGGAAATCCAGCTTCTTGTTCCTTGCATTATAACATTATGAAATTGGGTTGTCAGAATATGATGGCGTGGTTATACACAAGAAACGTGAGAAAGAGGAACAGTAGACCACACGGTCCATTCAGCCTGCTCCACCATTCCAGATGATCATGATTGATCTTGAGCTTCAACGTCTCCTTCTCCACTTGTTCAACATATCCATTGATTCCCTGAGAGAATCAAACTCTGACTATTTTGGTCTTGAATGTATTCAACGATGGCACACATGCAACCTCCAGGGGTAGAGAATTCCAAAGATTCACAACCCTTTGAGCAAAGTAATTTCTCTTAGAGGTTTGCAGCATGGAAAAAGGCCCTTCGGCCCAACTTGCCCATGCCGCCCAGTTTTTACCACGAAGCTATTCCCAATTGCCTGCATTTGGCCCATATCCCTCTATACCCATCTTATCCATGTAACTGTTTAAATGCTTTTTAAAAGACAAAATTGTACCCGCCTCTAGTACTGCCTCTGGCAGCTCATTCCAGACACTCACCACCCTCTGAGAGAAAAGAAATTGCCCCTCTGGACCCTTTTGTATCTCTCCCCTCTTCATCCAAGTCTTAAATCTTCCACCCTTATCCTGAGGGTGCGCCTCCCCCGCCGTGTTTTGGTTTCCCCGACCAATGGAAACAGACTCCACCCGTTCACACCAGCAGGATTCTCTGGTCCCGCCGCTGAGCGCCAAATTCCCCGTCCTCACTTACAGCGGCAACAGGGCGCGAATGGCCAGAAAATTCTGCCCAATCTCATAGCGTCCATCTTATCAAGCCCCCTCAGAATTGTGTGCAGTTCAATGAGATCACCTCTCATTCTTCTAAACTCCAGAGAATATAGACCCAAGTTACTCAGCCTGTCATTCCATGGACCAATTTAGTGAACGTTTGCAGCACCATTTCCAATGCAAGTACAGCGTTCCTTAAATGCGGAGACCAAAGCTGAACAGAGTATTCCGGATGTGGTCTCACCAAAATCACACATTATAAATTATATATATTTCACTTCATATTGCAAGAATTGTTCCATTAGTTTGCAACACATACTATACAGCATTGCCCCTATTACAGGTCACTTCTGATGAAAGCAAATATAGTTAAGAATTTCTACCTTTGGGAGAGAAGAGAAGGGTGAAACAAGATGGAAAAAATGATTCCACAATCTCACACGTAAGTGAAATCATAGTAAGATATGGAATTGAGCCACATAGGTCAGACAGTTTGAGGCTTAATTCAGGCAACATCACTGACACAGCTTCTGTCCTGCATTTTGTTATAAAATATTTCCATCTATATCATATTAGAAATCGTTTGTGTCTGCCCACATTTCTTGCCTCAAAAAACTTAACTTCCTGTGTCATGACATTTCTGAGTATGCTTTTATGGTAATATATCAAGTCAATATTTTTCATGGGAGTTCCCTATTCAACTCCTCTCTCACAATCCTGGTCACCACCCAGTAGGTGACAGCAGGACGTTATAGCAGCTCCTGTCCTCTGTCTGTCTCCCAACAGCTTAGGTTATCGTACTAATCTCTTCCCAACTGAGGCTGCTGCCTCCTGCTTCACAGAAATTCTACATTTCTGGAACCTACATATTGTGACCAACCTTTCAACCAATCACTGACATTTGTACCCATCAACCTTCCCCCCTTTCAATCACACGTGAAAGTCTAAATAAATCATTTTACAACTTTACTCTCCGGGTGGGGATTAGAGTCATAAAATCATGCTGTACAGAAGAGGCCCTTTGGCCCATCGAGTCTGCACTGACACGTGAGAAACACCTGAATTCCCATCTAATCCCATCTCCTAGCACTTGGCCATAGCCTTGAATGTTATGACATGGCAAGTCTTATTCTTATCCATTGGCAGAGCGGAATACTCAATTATGTGAGGGAATCAATTTTCCAGCCAATAATTCTAAATGTTTGGACAATACATTGATTGTGGGCTGTAGTGTCAAATGGGCAATATTGGATTATCTGCCTGTTCCATGCAATGCTTGATATTCAGTTCCCTTTCAGCCAATGGAATTAAATATCATGTGCTGCCTAGTACAGGTGGAGGGTACGATTCCATGTGCTTTGCATCACTGCCCAAGATACGTTTCTGACTCCAAGGCTTTGGAATTGGAAACAGAAAGTTGGAAAAATACTACTAACAGTTCATTTTTTTTTCTATTTTTGTTTGGAAAATAGCGTAAAATATTAACAAAATACTGCAGTGTTAACTTGTTTTGCTTTTGTAAAAATTTATGTCCCACAATAAATTAAATTTCCAGTTTTACCTGAACTATAATGGTATTTTGGTGTGGTGCAATTCCACCTCATGGAGACGTGTTTATTGGTCAGCATTGAATTGTACGTATGCTCAAATGGTGCAACGGTCGATTGCAAGGCTGGAGACAGGCTGTACCCAGTTAAATCACACAGATGTTTCAGTTTTGGTTCACACAAGGTCTGGACCTCCCTGCTCTTTTAATTCTCTGCCACAATCCTGTTTTAAGGTGTGGTGAACCATAGATGGTTACCTCTATGAGTACTGAACCATAGATGGTCAGCACGATGGGTACTTGTAGATATGTTACTGTTGTCACTGTTGGGGTTAGGGTTGGGCTGTTCTACCTGTTGATATTGTTCTGTGGTACACTCCAGTTGGCTCCGCCTACCTGGAGGAGTATAAAGGTCACTTCACTGCCTGGTGACCCTTTAGTATGGGATTGTATTGTATATAGTGTGCTCCATTCTTGTCAGTAATAAAAGCCTTTATTTCCCAGGTACAATCTAGCCTCCCGAGTGATTTAATCGCGCATCAATTTTATTACTAACAAAATTTTGGTAAAAAAAAAACCCATGGAGCAAATGTTGAAACCCGATCGGCTTACTTTAGATCCACGTGCGGCGGGAGCGTCGAACACTTTCGACCATTGGTTAAAGTGTTTTCAAGACTACATCGATGCCTCAACAGCCATTCAAAACGACGCCGATAGACTGCAGGTCCTCCACGCGAGGGTAAGCGACACTGTATATTCATCAATCCGCGATGCCCAAGACTACAAAAGGGGCCATCGAACTACTTAAGAAACTGTACAACAAACCGCCAAACGAGATCCATGCCCGACACCTTCTAGCCACTCGACGGCGGCAGCCCGGCGAAACGACAGGACAGTACCTGCGTGAACTTCAGCAGCTAGCCAGAGCCTGCAACTGCAAGCCAGTGTTGGCGGCCCAGTATACGAACGACTTGATCTGAGATGCGTTCGTGGCGGGAATCGGCTCATCGTATATTCACCTTCGGCTGCTAGAGCAAGGTAACATAGACCTCGCTAAGATGGTAGAATTGGCTGACACGATGGAAACGGCCTCCAGAAGTCTAGAAACGTACCCCACCGACCACGTGGGAACATTGTGGCAAGTACAGCCACCAACTCAACTTTACCCAGCGGCTCCGAAAAACTGCGCGATTGCGCTTTCAACCTCGGACCTGATGACGGGGGCAGCTCCAGGAGGCCCGCGGTGCTATTTCTGTGGATTGGTGAAACACCCTTGGCAGCGATGTCCAGCTAGAACGGTATTTTGCTCCGCGTGTGGGAAGAAAGGGCATTATGCCAAAGTCTGCAGGGCCAAACCACCCTCCAAGCTTAGCAGCGCGGCGTGTGATTCTCCAGAGCCCGTCTCCTTGTCTCCAACTTCTTCGAGGTCTTCCACCACGTGCGATTCACAAGCGCCGCCATTCCTGACGACGAAGACGCAAGACACGTGCGACCTGCAGGGGCCGCCACTTTTAGCGCCACCGACCACGTGCGATCCATGGGCGCAGCCATTTTGGTCGGCACCGACCGCAGACGACCAGCAGGGGTCATCATCATCAACCATCTCAGCTGCCTGCAGTTGCACTCAAGACCCAACGGTGGCGTCAATCATCCTGGACCAGGCCAAGCCTCACAGACTCGACAAGTCCATGATGGGCATAGAGGTAAATGGACACCAAATTCATTGTTTGTTTGACAGCGGGAGCACGGAGAGTTTCATTCACCCTGACACCGTGAAACGGTGCGGTCTCCGAGTACGGACTGTCAGACAGACAATTTCGATGGCGTCGAGGTCTCGGTCTGTTACCGTGCTAGGGAGCTGCGTGGTCAACCTAACGGTGCGGGGCACAGTTTACGAGAACTTCAGGCTCCTCGTGTTACCGCACCTTTGCGCTCCAATACTCCTGGGACTACGCTTTATGGTCCACCTGAGGAGTGTAACCCTGCAGTACGATGGGCCACTCCCTCCACTTTCAGTGGGAGAACAGCAGCCTCCAAATTGCCCAGAGCGCTCCACGTGTAGCCTCTCGACACTCAGAATCACCCCACCATCCTTATTCGAGAATCTCGTGCCAGGCTGCAAGCCCATCGCAACCAAGAGCAGGCGTTACAGCGCTGAGGATCGGATCTTTATTCGATCTGAAGTTCAGCGGCTCCTCAGGGAAGGGATCATTCAACCTAGCACTAGTCCATGGAGAGCGCAAGTCGTGGTGGTTAAAACTGGAGACAAACCCCGGATGGTCATAGACTATAGTCAGACCATTAATAGATACACGCAGCTGGATGCGTATCCTCTCCCGCGCATATCTGACATGGTCAACCAGATTGCGCAGTACCGGGTGTTCTCCACCACTGACTTGAAGTCAGCTTACCACCAGCTCCCCATTCGCCCAGAGGACCAAAAATATACGGCCTTTGAGGCAGATGGTCGTCTTTACCATTTTTTAAGGGTTCCCTTTGGCATCACGAATGGGGTCTCGGTCTTCCAGCGTGCAATGGACCGAATGGTGGACCAGAATGGGCTGCGAGCTACCTTCCCGTACCTGGATAACGTCACTATCTGCGGCCATGACCAGCAGGACCACGATGCTAACCTCCTGAGATTCTTACGCACTGCGTCTCGCCTGAATCTGACCTACAACAGGGAGAAGTGCATATTTAGCAAGCGCCGCCTAGCAATTCTCGGATACGTGGTGGAAAACGGGGTCCTTGGCCCTGATCCAGACCGTATGCGTCCCCTCCTTGAACTTCCCCTGCACACTAGTATCAAAGCACTGAGAAGATGCTTAGGTTTCTTTTCATACTATGCACAGTGGGTTCCCAATTATGCGGACAAAGCCCATCTGCTCATCAAGTCTACCTCTTTTCCCCTAGCAGCAGAGGCTCGCTTAGCCTTTGAAGGGATAAAAGCCGACATCGCGAAAGCCACGATGCACGCTGTTGATGAGTCCATCCCCTTTCAGGTGGAGAGTGATGCATCTGATTTCGCCCTGGCCGCCACACTTAACCAGGCGGGCAGGCCCGTCGCCTTTTTCTCTCGCGCCCTCCAAGGCCCTGAAATTCAGCACTCCGCGGTGGAAAAAGAGGCTCAGGCCATTGTGGAGGCCGTCCGGCATTGGCGCCATTACTTGGCGGGAAAACGATTCACCCTGCTCACGGACCAGCGGTCCGTGGCGTTCATGTTCAACAACACGTTACGGGGTAAGATCAAAAATGATAAAATCTTGAGGTGGAGAATCGAACTCTCCACCTACAACTATGATATCATGTACCGTCCAGGGAAGCTCAATGAGCCCCCAGACGCCCTGTCACGTGGAACATGTGCCAGTGTGCAGGAGGATCGATTACAGGCCCTCCACAGTGATCTCTGCCATCCGGGGATCACTCGGCTCTTCCATTTCATAAAGGCCCGGAATCTACCCTACTCAGTGGATGATGTCAGGTCCATAACCCGAAGCTGCCAGGTATGTGCTGAATGCAAACCGCACTTCTACCGACCTGACAGGGCACACCTCATTAAGGCCACTTGCCCTTTTGAAAGACTGAGTGTGGACTTCAAGGGCCCCCTTCCTTCGACAGATCGGAACGTGTACTTCCTCAACGTGATTGATGAGTACTCACGATTCCCTTTTGCCTTTCCCTGTTCAGACATGACCGCTGCCACGGTTATGAAAGCATTGCGGGATCTTTTCACCCTGTTCGGTTACCCCAGCTATATCCACAGTGATAGGGGCTCGTCATTTATGAGTGACGACTTGAGGCAATACCTGCTCTCAAAGGGGATTGCCTCAAGTAGAACTACGAGTTACAACCCCAGGGGTAACGGACAGGTTGAACGAGAAAATGCTGCAGTCTGGAAGACTGTCTTACTGGCGTTGAGGTCTAAAGGTCTTCCAGTCTCCCATTGGCAAGAGGTACTCACTGATGCGCTCCATTCCATCCGCTCCCTCCTGTGTACGGCAACCAACGCTACACCACATGAGAGGATGTTTTCCTTCCCTAGGAAGTCTTCCTCTGGGACCTCATTACCGTCTTGGTTGATGTACTCAGGACCTGTCCTCCTGCGGCGGCATGTTAGGACCCGCAAGTCCGACCCTTTGGTTGAACAGGTCCATCTCCTCCACGCCAACCCTCAATATGCCTATGTGGCATATCCTGACGGGCGAGAGGACACGGTCTCGATTCGAGATCTGGCGCCATCAGGGGGCTTGGAAACCCCAGTCGCTCCCACACCCCCAGTTAGGGACCCCCGACCATTATCTCTCCTCCTGACACGGCGCGGGCAGTATCGGGACCACCACTTAACCCTCTTACTCCCGTGTACAGCTTGCCTGAGTCCAGGAGATTGTCGCCACCTCGAGGCTTGCTCGAGTCCAGCAGATTGTCGCCACCTCGTGGTCCACCCATCCGTGAGGAACTGGAGGAGTCACTGGACACCGCCTTGGAGAGAAGGTCACCACGGTCACCAGAACCGGCGTTACCGCCAGTGTTGAGGAGGTCGCAGAGACGGTGCAGTCCTCCAATAAGACTGAACTTGTGAATATATGAACAGTTGTTCTGTTTTTTTTTGCCCCGCCAGCTTTTGTTTTAAAGGAGGGGTGAATGTGGTGAACTGTAGATGGTTACCTCTATGAGTACTGAACCATAGATGGTCAGCACTGTGGGTACTTGTAGATATGTTACTGTTGTCACTGTTGGGGTTAGGGTTGGGCCGTTCTACTTGTTGATATTGTTCTGTGGTACACTCCAGTTGGCTCCGCCTACCTGGGGAAGTATAAAGGTCACTGCACTGCCTGGTGACCCTTTAGTCTGGGATTGTATTGTATATAGTGTGCTCCATTCTTGTTAGTAATAAAAGCCTTTATTTCCCGGGTACGATCTAGCCTCCCGAGTGATTTAATCGCGCATCATAAGGTTGTTTGGTGTCTCACCAAGTGATCTGGAGGCTTGTCTGGTTGAACATAAACCATTTATTGGCAATCCATAACTATATACATTCCAAGGTACAGCCTGCCTGGGTGATGTCTCCATGCCGAGTCTTTCCAGACTCTTCTATACACAGTTTACTATCACATGACTCCCGGGTGGTATGATTCTCTGCTCCTACATTAATCCTTGCTCTGCTGAACATCTTTATACTGCACCTCCCACTGTGACTTCTCTGTCCTCAGTCTCCTATACTGTTCCCATCAAGCTCAATGGAAGCTCAAGAATGAGCTCCTTAAATTAGGTACTGAAAGCCATCCGTAATCAACACCAAGTTCAACAGTTTCAGATCATCACCGATGACCCTTTTTTCAGACGGCAGCCTTTGATAATGATTCTGCCTTTCCCATTTACCTCTTGTTTCTTTATCTGTCCTATTACCATCACCCTTTCACCTGCGCCGTTACCCAGTTTGTCATTTATGCTCTCTTCCCTTCCAACGTCACTGGCCCCCCCCCTTTTAATCTTTCCTCATCCCTTTCCCTACCCTTGATTAAACTTTCCCAAATTTTCTAGTTCTGATGAAAGGTCATTGGCCTGAGACATAGGGTGGAATTTGACCGGACATCTGCCCAGGTTTCGTACAATCCCGCCCGAGGCCAATGCCGTTCTCCGAGCCTCGCCCGCCCCCAAAATAGGGACGGGCGTGCTGGTAAAATTCCGGCCATAATCTCTGTTTCTCTCTCCGCAGTTGCTGCCTGGTCTGCTGAGTATTTTCCTATTTTCTGTTTTTATTTCAGTTTTCCAGCAATTTGTAGCATTTTCCTTGTGCTTTGTTTGAAATTAGTCCATTCAAAAGTCTGACAGCAGCAGGGAAGAAGCTGTTCTTGAGTCGGTTGGTGCGTGACCTCAGACTTTTGTATCTTTTTCATCACCATCAAATTGTATGATCAGCTCTCAAAGCAACCTGCAACCCTTTTAAATACATAACAGCAACATAACCACAATGTTACCACAGTCCTATATGAATACATTATACAATGCCGTGCATTTCAGAGATTAAATTATAGAGGCTATCAATTGCAACTAAAAGGTTGCAGGGCAGCATGCAGACCCCTGTCATTGCGGACAGCATGGTGGCACAGTGGTTAGCACTGCTGCCTCACAGCTCCAGGGACCCGGGCTTGATTCCTGGCTTGGGTGACTGTCTGGAGTCTGCACGTTCTCCCCGTGTCTGCATGTGTTTTTTCCGGGTGCTTCGGTTTCGTCCCACAGTCCAAAGATGTGCAGGTTAGGTTGATTGATCATGCTAAATTGCCCCTTAGTGTCAGGTGGACTAGCTTGGGTAAATGCATGGGGCTATGGGAAAAGGGCCTGGGTGGGATTGTGGTCGGTGCAGACTCGATGGGCCGAATGGTCTCCTTCTGCATTGTAGGGATTCTATAAAATGTCTCAAAAATGTCTGCTCTCCATGTCAGCCACTGGGGCTACACAGCAATCTGTGAGCTGTAACAAGAACAAAATATTGCAGATGCTGGAAATCTTGGGGGAGTTCTCCAGCCGTTGAGGCCAGTGGGATTCTTTGGATCCGGTGCAGTGAACGGGGATTTGGTTGAGCGCCAAATTCTCTATCCTCGCTGGCAGCGGGGCATGAATAACCAGAGAATTCCAACCCCGAAATTAAAAATGGGAAGTGTTGGAAACACCCGGAAGATCTGGCAGCATCTGTGGAGAGAGAAGCAGAGTTTCGAGTTGAACAGGATTTCTTGGGAACACTCTGTGAGCCGCACTTGGGAAAGAAAGCAATCGAAGCACTTTGTAACTGGGATGTTTCAGTATATTGTGCGCACAAGCTCAAAACAAGAGCTGGGAAATTACCAGATGAAAAAGAATGCCGTGATTGACATGCCTTCAACTAAATTGCTCCTCATGTTCATTAGAATCACAAAGCTGTACCATTTCTAAACGTGAAGAACAATCAGCGAGGCAGTCCTGATAGCTCCAGCAGTGATCGACACTACCCAGCGTGAGGGCACAGCATGCTAGTGGCATCATTATGGCAAATGACATGCTTCGAATCTCTGTGGATTGCAACAGGAAATGGAATGCTTCCAAACGACTGCGGTCTGTACACGGTGGTGTTTTCAATAGAAACTCCTCAAAAGGTCGGTGCAACAAAATGTACCCAGAGTCATCACTTGCCAGTTTCAGCACGAAGTAGATGACTGGGTAATAAATCAGCTTGGAAGTAGCAATGTCAAAATCTGGGTGGATAATTACATTGACCAGTTCCAGAAAAGTCTCTGCCCTTATAACGTCCGCTTCAAGCACAGAAGCAAAATGGAGTTTGAGGTTGGCACTCTGGAGGCAGGGTATGGTGATGAGAAGGCGGATGCACCAACGATGAACAACGCTTTTAAGTAAAACATCCCAACTTACTTCAATGGAGTGTTATCAAACTCAGTTTGACACCAAGTCACAGATGGAGGTATTAACCCAGATCTTCTAGTCTCATTGGAGATCGGACGTACAACTAAGATATGCTCTAGGACAGTGCAGAAGCCCTGGTGCACTGACTGCAAGGGAATTGTCCAGGAACTTTGACCTTCCGATGGGCAATTTCCCTGTTCAATAAGAGTCCACAGAAGCATCTGAGCCTGAGTTACCGTTCAAGGCAGTTCAGGTTACCCAGGATAGGTTAGATGGAAAAACCCTAGGCAACTATACAATTGATTCCCCTGACTACCTCCTTGCCCATGAGTCCCTCCCCACCGGATATGCTCCGTGATTCCCTCCCCCCCCGTGCCCTCCCCCCCCCCCCTCCCCCCACTCAGCCTGACAAGCCCCCCACAGGACTACCTCCCCAACCCACCAACTCCGATTACCCCCTTGACCCCCCCTGACCCAACTTGACCACTCCCTTCCAACCAACTCCCCCCTCCCCACAAACCTGAACTGACTAGCCCCTGACCTGACAATCCCCTCAACCCACCTGCCACCCTACCCCTCTGGCAGGGCACACACCCACATTATTGAATTTGCTGGGATTTGAAGATTTGGCCAGAGATGTGGAACTCCATTGTGACACAGTAAAGCAGGAGTGGAGTAGGAACGTGATGCTGATTGCCACTTTGTTGAAGCTTTGGGCCATTGAAGCCCACCACTTATCCGTCTGAATGTGTGTCCTGACGGAAGAGAGGTAGAGGAATTTGGGGAATTCCAGATCTTAACACTAAAGCGTTTAAAAGTGTGGCCGTCAATGGTGGAGGTGGGGGTGGGGGTGGGGGGGGGGGGGGGGGGGTGGGCGGGGGGGGAGTGTTCGAGGAGGTTACAGAAATAGGAGTGAGGGGATGAGGCTGTTGAGGAGCTTGAAAACACAAACGTATCCAAATTTGTGGCATCAATTTCTGCTGTGACCAGCACGTTAACGTTCTTTTGCCAATGAGGCGGTCTGCCAAGCCTGCTAGCGCCAATGAAGCAAAAACATCGCTGGCTTGGACATGTTGTGAGAAAGATGTGCGGGTTAGGTTGATTGGCCAGGTTAAAAATTGCCCCTTAGAGTCCGGGATGTGTAGGTTAGAGGGTTAGCGGGTAAATATGTGGGAGTAAGGCCTGGGTGGGATTGTGGTCGGTGCAGACTCGATGGGCCGAATGGCCTCCTTCTGCACTGTAGGGTTTCTATGATTTCTATGAAAGGGGACGGGAGGAATGTGCAGTTTGATTAGCGCCCACTCCCCACCAGTCACACCATTGTTTTAAAAGTTTGATGAGTTCATCAACATAACCAATGCTGTCACCCAGAATAAAAGAGGCTTCAACCAGACTGCTTTCAATAAACAAGAAACGAATTAGTTTATAATAAAAAGCAGACACATCAAATAGAAAGGCAAAGTTTATTACCATACAGTATGAAATATTTACCTTCCGTCAGCTCCTTCACCGCAAAAAGAATTGCAACAAATTACCTCACCTGATGTCAAAGCTCCGAGGCTGCATTCCCATTATCGCTCATAGACACCAGGATGCCAACTCGCCTCATGCCACCAACAATCACAAAATTCTCCTCACATTGATTTTATTTCATGTTAAGAAAGATTCTGGTGAAGTTGACTCCTATTCAATCAAAATGAATCCAATACAGACTTTTCCTGCATGAATGGGTTTTCCTCATTCAATTCATGCAGTGAATTTCTTCTCATAGAATCATAGAATAGAATCATAGCATCCCTACAGGCGGCCCAGTGAGTCTGCACCGACTTTTCCAACAGAGCATCGCACCCAGGACTTCCCTGATCCTATCCCCGTAACCCCATGTATTTTACCCCACTAATCCCCCCAACCTACGCATCTTTGGACACTAAGGGAGAATTTAGCATGGCCAATCCACCTAAGCTGCACATCTTTGGACTATGGGAGGAAACCGGAGCACCCGGAGGAAACCCACACAGACACGGGGAGAATGTGCAAACTACACAGACAGTCACCCAAGGCCGGAATTGAACCCGAGTCCCTGGCGCTGTGAGGCAGCGGTGCTAACCACTGTACCACCGTGCCACTTCTCAACTTTGTTAGCTAGAATCGGTACTGCCACAGGACTTAACATGAATTCAGAAAATCATGGCATAACAATGCTGATTTTCAACTTAATGCAGAGGTGAGAAAGATAGATTGGGGGAAGTCAAGGGTGGGATGCTCTGTTGGAATGTCAGTACAGACTCAATGGGCCAAATGGCCTCTTGTTGTACTGTAGGGATGCTATGATTCTATTCTATGATTCTATGAGAAGTAATTCACCGCATGAATTGAAAGAGGAAAACCCATTCATGCAAGAAAATGCAAGACATTTATTGTATTAGCAGAGAAATACTCACATTGGACTTCACAAAACTCAGCATTTTGGCAGCACTGCGCTTTAAAAGACAAATCCTTTAGAAGTTACAAATCTAATTTCTAGCAGCAAGGAATGTTCTAGGGAGACAAATCAAACTTCACGTGGATTTTATTTGTGTACATATGCCGGTTAAGTGAAGCTCATGCATAGCTGGAGCTCAGTCTTTCCATCTCCATCAAACACATACATTCACAGATAAGATACATTGCAATGTTAGCACATTCAGAGGTCATATTTGCTGATCGAATTCATCATTGTGGCTCTGCTGCACCAGCATACCCTTGGGATATTGCAATTCAGATGTCTGTGAGCAATCATCGCTGATACTAAATTAAAACATAAAAGCATACTCGTCAACAATTCTTCTTTAGAGGAACTGATACAACTTTTTATATAATGGTAAAATGGTGCACAGCTTAGTTCACATTGTCAGACTGCATAGGTTTATTTATTTGTGTCACAAGTAGGCTTACACTAACACTGCAATGAAGTTACTGTGAAAATCCCCTCGTCGCCATACTCCGGTACCTGTTCGGGTACACTGAGGGAGAATTTAGCATGGCCAATGCACCTAACCAGCACGTCTTTGGACTGTGGGAGGAAACTGGAGCACCCGGAGGAAACCCAAACTGGGAATCAAACCCGGGTCCCTGGCGCTGTGAGGCAGCAATGCTAACCACTGTGCCACCGTAGGTCATACTGCAGCCATTATAGCGACTAGTCAACCCAATTATTCTGACCAAATTGTCATAAAGGGTAAATCTTGTAACAGTGCAAAAGTTGTCAGTGCAGAGTTGCTCGGATAATGGCTGAGTTGTAAAAATGTCTCCATTCTTCACTCCTTTTCCCTTTACTCTTGACAGAGCTTTCCGATAAGTTCCTAAATACAACACACATGAAAACCCAATGAATAAGTAATATAGGTGGATTCTGTCCTGCCTCTTACTGACAATGGAAGAATCCAGGGTACTGTACATTTGAAAGTCTTTCCAGTTCAAAAGCAGATCCAGTGTTTAATTATTAATGTTGCCGTATCGGTTTACCAAGCCACAAGTTGCAACATGTCAAGTGGAACTGCCTCCCGCTGAAGCTTCACTATTCCAACCAGAAGATTAGTTGAGCAAAGCTAAGGCTTTTCTAGCTCAATGTTGTAAGATGAATGCACAAAAGTTGGTATCTGGTCAAATATCTGTAAATGTAATTCTTTTCTATTTGTTCATGGGATGCAGGCATCGCTGGGCCAGCATTTATTGCCCATTCCTAATTGCCCTTGAATTAAATGGCTTACTCGACCATGGGGCACGGTGGCACAACAGTGCCTCACAGTGCCAGGGACCCGGGGCCAATTCCAGTCTCGGGTCACTGTCTGTGTGGAGTTTGCATGTTCTCCCTGTGCCTGCGTGGGTTTCCTCCGGGTGCTCCGGTTTCCTCCCTTAGTCTAATGATGTGCAGGTTAGGTTGACTGGCTATGCTAAATTGCCCCTTTATGCCAGGGGGACTAGCAAGGTAAATACGTCGGGTTGGGGGGATAGAGCCTGGGTGGGAATGTTGTCGGTGCAGTCTCGATGGGCTGAATGGCCTCCTTCTGAACTGTAGGGATTCTATAATTTCAGCGGACATTTAAGAGTCAATCACTTTGCTGTGACTCTGGAGTCACAGGTAGGCCAGACCAGGCAAGGACAGCAGATTTCCTTCCCTAAAGGGACATTAGTGAACCAGACAGGTTTTTACAGCAATCAACAATGGTTTCATGGTCATCAGTAGATTATTAATTCCAGATTTCACCACGGTGGGATTCGAACCCGGGTCCCCAGAGCATTACCCTGGGTCTCTGGATTACTCGTCCAGCGACAATATCACTACGCCATTGCCATCCTAATTATTTCTAAACCCCCTGCTGCTTAAAAAGGCTCCACATGCCCTGTTCATCTCCTTCCTGATCTGAAACACAGCTTTACTTTGTGCTTTTCACTCCCCAAGTCGTCACAACAGTGCCAAACGAGATGGAGTTCAGAATTCTTGCACAAACCATTTCAATAATAGGAAGCTCCAGAGCTGTCAATCAAGGGTTTCATTGTGTTCCACAGCCAGGATGCTTCTTCTCAAACACCACACCACTAACAGGAACAAATGAGAATACATTGGAAAAATAGCAGGAGGTGATGGAAAAGGATATGGGTGTAGCACTGTAGAGGCTTGCCAAGATTTGCTAGGAATTGCTATAATTAGGTTTTAAACCACTTACTTTTCCCCCTTAAAAATAGCAAATGAGTTCAGGCTGAAGTAGATGGATTTTTGTCAGAGTTTTGTGGCAGATTTTGACTATAGATTTCTAAATAAAATCTATTTAGTTAATGAGCCCCCTGACCTGACCAATCCCACTCGCACCTCCCAAAACTGAGTTTGGAATTCTCAGCCGTTCACTCCAGCAGGATTCTCTCCTCCTGCCAGCATAAGAACATAAGAACTAGGAACAGGAGTAGGCCATCTGGCCCCTCGAGCCTGCTCCGCCATTCAATAAGATCATGGCTGATCTTTTCGTGGACTCAGTTCCACTTACCCACCCGCTCACCATAACCCATAATTCCTTTACTGTTCAAAAATTTATCTATCCTTGCCTTAAAAAACATTCAATGAGGTAGCCTCAACTGCTTCACTGGGCAGGGAATTCCACAGATTCACAATCCTTTGTGTGAAGAAGTTCCTCCTCAACTCAGTCCTAAATCTGCTTCCCCTTATTTTGAGGCTATGCCCCTAGTTCTAGTTTCACCTGCCAGTGGAAACAACTTCCCTGCTTCTATCTTATCTATTCCCTTCATAATCTTATATGTTTCTATAAGATCTCCCCTAATTCTTCTGAATTCCAATGAGTATAGCTCCAGTCTACTCAGTCTCTCCTCATAAGCCAACTCTCTCAACTCCGGAATCAACCTAGTGAATCTCCTCTGCACCCCCTCCAGTGCCAGTATATCCTTTCTCAAGTAAGGAGACCAAAACTGTACACAGTACTCCAGGTGTGGCCTCACCAGCACCTTATGCAGCTGCAACATAACCTCACTGTTTTTAAACTCCATCCCTCTCGCAATGAAGGACAAAATTCCATTTGCCTTCTTAATTGCCTGACGCACCTGCAAACCAACTCCTTGTGATTCTTGCACAAGGACACCTAGGTCCCTCTGCACAGCAGCATGCTGCAATTTTTTACCATTTAAATAATAGTCCATTTTGCTTTTATTCCTACCAAAATGGATGACCTCACATTTACCAACACTGTACTCCATCTGCCAGAACCTTGCCCACTCACTTAGACTATCCGTATCCCTTTGCAGACTTTCAGTGTCCTCTGCACACTTTGCTCTGCCACTCATCTTAGTGCCATCTTCGAATTTGGACACACTACACTTGGTCCCCAATTCCAAATCATCTATGTAAATCGTAAACAATTGCGGTCCCAACGCTGATCCCTGAGGCACACCACGAGTCACTGATCGCCATTTATTATTTTGAGGAGGAACTTCTTCACACAAAGGGTTGTGAATCTGTGGAATTCCCTGCCCAGTGAAGCAGTTGAGGCTACCTCATTGAATGTTTTTCAGGCAAGGATAGATACATTTTTGAACAGTAAAGGAATTAAGTGTTATGGTGAGTGGGCGGGTAAGTGGAGCTGAGTCCACAAAAAAATCAGCCATTATCTTATTGAATGGCAGAGCCAGGCTCGAGGGGCCAGGTGGCTCCTAGTTCTTGTTCTTATGTTCAACTCAGTTCTAAATCTGCTTCCCCTTATTTTGCGGCCATGCCCCCTAGTTCTAGTTTCAGCTGCCAGTGGAAACAACTTCCCTGCTTCTATCTTATCTATTCCCTTCATAATCGTATATGTTTCTGTAAGATCTCCCCTCATTCTTCTGAATTCCAATGAGTATAGCTCCCAGTCTACTCAGTCTCTCCTCATAAGTCAACTCTCTCAACTCCGGAATCAACCTAGTGAATCTCCTCTGCACCCCCTCCAGTGCCAGTATATCCTTTCTCAAGTAAGGAGACCAAATCTGTACACAGTACTCCAGATGTGGCCTCACCAGCACCTTATACAGCTGCAACATAACCTCGCTGTTTATGTGCACCCCGACCATGGGTTTCCCGGTGGTGTGGGGCAGTTTCAACAGAAAATTCTATTGACAGCAGCGGCACCAGAGAATCCCACCGCCAGCGAACGGCGTGCCACATCTCGTTATCGAGGAACACACAGCTGGGAGGTCAGAGAATCCCACCACTAGCAGATGGCACACTGCCTCTCGCTGCCGACAAACACACGGCTGGGAGGCTGGAAAATCCTGCCCCAAGTCTTCACCATGGCCCTAGTCTTGGTCTTTGCCCTCTACCCTCACCAATCTTGGCTGCTGATACCAACTCTTCCTGATCATCACTGCCCAGCCACTGCGACCCTCCTGACCTGACTGTTCCCTCCGTTCCAGGTTGCCATCCTTCCCGGTCTCCTTTCATGATTTACCCAGGGATTGTGCCCAATGCCGCAGCGGGATCAGGAACTCTCTGCTTTGATGGTCACAGAAACACAGATTCGCAGAACCATACAGTACACAAGAGGCCCTTCAGCCCATCAAGTCTGCACGGTCACGTGAGAATCACCTAACCGATGTAATCCCATCTACCAGCACTTGGCCCATGCCCTTGAATTGTATGAGGTGCCAAGTGCTCATTCAGATACTATTTAAAGGATTTGAGGCATCTACCACCCTTCCAGGCAGCACATTACAGACCATCACCACCCTCTCGGTAAAGAATTTTTCTTCACATTCCCCCTAAACCTCCTGCCCCTCACCTTGAACCTATGTCCCCTCATGACTGACCCTTCAACTAAGGGGAACAGCTGTTCCTTATCCACTCTTCCCATGCCCCTCGTAATCTTGTACACCTCATTCAGGTCGCCCCTCAGTCTTCCCTGCTCCCATTAAAACAAGGTAAGAAGTCTAACAACACCAGGTTAAAGTCCAACAGGTTTATTTGGTAGCAAAAGCCACTAGCTTTCGGAACAGGCTGTTCCTTCGTCAGGTGGGTGGGAGTTCTGATCACAAACAGGGCACAAAGACACAAATTCAATTTACATGAATAATGATTGGAATGTGAGTCTTTACAGCTAATCAAGTCTTAAAGGTACAGACAATGTGAGTGGAGGGAGCATTAAGCACAGGTTAAAGAGATGTATACGGAGATTGCGGAGCCTTTGGCGATGATCTTTGCATCGTCGATGGAGACGGGAGAGGTTCCGGAGGGTTGGAGGATTGCAGATGTGGTCCCTATATTCAAGAAAGGGAACAGGGACAGCCCGGGAAATTACCGACCGGTGAGTCTAACCTCAGTGGTTGGTAAGTTGATGGAGAGGATCCTGAGAGACAGGATTTATGATCATCTAGAGAAGTTTAGTATGATCAAAAGTAGTCAGCACGGCTTTGTCAAGGGCAGGTCGTGCCTTACGAGCCTGGTTGAGTTCTTTGAAAATGTGACCAAACACATTGACGAAGGAAGAGCGGTGGATGTGGTCTATATGGACTTCAGCAAGGCGTTCGATAAGGTCCCCCATGCAAGACTTCTTGAGAAAGTGAGAGGGCATGGGATCCAAGGGGCTGTTGCCTTGTGGATCCAGAACTGGCTTGCCTGCAGAAGGCAGAGAGTGGCTGTGGAGGGGTCTTTCTCTGCATGGAGGTCAGTGACCAGTGGAGTGCCCCAGGGATCTGTTCTGGGACCCTTGCTGTTTGTCATTTTCATAAATGACCTGGATGAGGAAGTGGAGGGATGGGTTGGTAAGTTTGCTGACGACACCAAGGTAGGTGGTGTTGTGGATAGTTTGGAGGGATGTCAGAAGTTGCAGCGAGACATAGATAGAATGCAAGACTGGGCGGAGAAGTGGCAGATGGACTTCAACCCGGATAAGTGTGTGGTGATCCATTTTGGCAGATCCAATGGGATGAGGCAGCAGTATAATATGAAGGGTACCATTCTTAGCAGTGTAGAGGATCAGAAGGACCTTGGGGTCCGGGTCCATAGGACTCTTAAATCGGCCTCGCAGGTGGAGGATGCGGTCAAGAAGGCGTACGGCGTACTGGCCTTCATTAATCGAGGGATTGAGTTTAGGAGTCGGGAGATAATGCTGCAGCTTTATAGGACCCTGGTTAGACCCCACTTGGAGTACTGCGCGCAGTTCTGGTCACCTCATTACAGGAAAGATGTTGAAGCCATTGAAAGGGTGCAGAGGAGATTTACAAGGATGTTGCCTGGATTGGGGGGCATGCCTTATGAGGATAGGTTGAGGGAGCTTGGTCTCTTCTCCCTGGAGAGACGAAGGATGAGAGGTGACCTGATAGAGGTTTACAAGATGTTGAGAGGTCTGGATAGGGTAGACTCTCAGAGGCTATTTCCAAGGGCTGAAATGGTTGCTACGAGAGGACACAGGTTTAAGGTGCTGGGGGGTAGGTACAGAGGAGATGTCAGGGGTAAGTTTTTCACTCAGAGGGTGGTGGGTGAGTGGAATCGGCTGACGTCGGTGGTGGTGGAGGCAAACTCGTTGGGGTCTTTTAAGAGACTTCTGGATGAGTACATGGGATTTAATGGGATTGAGGGCTATAGATAGGCCTAGGGGTGGGGATGTGATCGGCGCAACCTGTGGGCCGAAGGGCCTGTTTGTGCTGTGGCTTTCTATGTTCTATGTTCTATGTGTATTGTCTCCAGACAGGACAGCTAGTGAGATTTTGCACATCCAGGCAACTTGTGGGGGTTACAGATAGTGTGACATGAACCCAATATCCCGGTTGAGGCCATCCTCATTGGTGCGCACACATCAATCAAGCGGGCTGCATTGTTCTGGATGGTGTCGAGCTTCTTGAGTGTTGTTGGAGCTGCACCCATCCAGGCAAGTGGGGAGTATTCCATCAAACTCTTGACTTGTGCCTTGTAGATGGCGTATAGGCTTTGATGAGTCAGGAGGTGAGTTACTCGCTGCAGTATTCCTGGCCTCTGACCTGCTTTTGTAGCCACTGTATTTATGCGGTGGGTCCAGTTGCTTTTCTGGACAATGGTAATCCCAAGGATGTTGACAGTGGGGGATTCAGTGATGGTAACACCATTGAATGTTATGGGGTAGTGGTCAGAGTGACTTTTATTGGTGATGGTCATTGACTGGCATTTGTGTGGCGCAATTGTTACTTGCCACTTGTCAGCCCAAGCCCGGGTATTGTCTAGATCTTGTTGCATTTGAACATGGACTGTTTCAGTATCTGAGGAGTCGCGAATGGTGCTGAACATTTTGTGCAATCATCGGCGAACATCCCCATTTCTGACCTAATGACAGCCGGAAGGCCATTGACAGAGCAGCTGAAGATTGTTGGGCCTAGGACACTACCTTGAGGGACTCCTGCAGAGATGTCCTGGAATTGAGATGACTGACCCTCCACAGCCACAACCATCTTCCTATGTATCAGGTATGACTCCAACCAATGACAGTTTGCCCTCTGATACCCATTGATTCCAGTTTCGCTAGGGCTCCTTGATGTACACTCGGTCGAATGTGGCCTTGATGTCCGGGGCTGTCACTCTCACCTCACCTCTGGAATTCAGCTCTTTCATCAATGTTTGAACCAAGGCTGTAATGAGGTCAGGAGCTGAGCCACCCTGGCGAAACCCAAACTGGGTGTCGCTGAGCAGGTTATTGCTGAGCAGGTGCTGCTTGTTAGCACTGTTGATGACCCCTTCCTTCACTTTACTGATGATTGAGAGTAGACTGATTGGACGGTAATTGGCTGGGTTGGATTTGTCCTGCTTTTTGTGTACAGGACATACCTGGGCAATTTTCCACATTGTTGGGTAGATGCCAGTGTTGTACTGGAAGAGTTTGGCTAGGGGAGTGGCAAGTTCTGGAGCACAAGTCTTCAGTACTATCGCCGGAATGTCATCAGGGCCCATTGCCTTTGCAGTATCTAGTGCCTCCAACTGTTTCTTGATATCAGGTGGAGTGAATCAAATTGGCTGGAACTGGCAACTGAGATGGTGGTGACCAATGGAGGGGAAAATCACTGGACAAAGATCAGTGAGTAAAATAGACTGAGGGTGGAATGCCCCATATATTCTGGCCCCGACATGATCAATTATGCAAATGGGTATTTTGCGCTGTATTCTTTGATGATAGCACATAATCTGCCATCGTATCCCTGCGCCATAGTGAAAAGGCGACCGAATCGCTGACCCACAATTAAAGAAAGAAGATGGACCTTTTTGGTGACACTGAATCTGGAAGGTGCAGCTGAAGATGTTCCCGCCACCCACTGCAGTGGTGTTCTGGGATCCAGGGCTGCTGGCAATCCAAACTTTTATTGCTCATCTCTAATTGCCCTCTTAGCTTGCTAGGCTATTTCAGAGGGCATCTAAGGGTCAACCACATTGCCACGGATCTGGAGTCACATGTCGGCCAGAATGGATAGGGCAGGCCAATTTCCTTCCCTAAAAGACTTTAGTAAACCGGTTGGGTTTTCACAGCAATCGACAATGGTTTCATGGTCATCAGTCGACTTTTAATATCCAGGATTTTATTGAATTCAAATTTCACTCTCTGCCATGGTGGGATTCGAACCCAGGTCCCCTGGGTCTCTGGATTACCAGTCAACCTGGCAAACCACTGCCCAGCACATTGTTCCTGATGTGTTTCACACCAACGTGTTTTCCCACTGGCGCTGTGGAGAATCAAGCGTTTGGGGAAGATTCCAGTTGGGCCTGGTTCCATGTGCACCCCATTAGCAGTGAATGCCCAAGCATGCCAACCTCCAGAGGGATACTCGATCCATCATGGCGGCCATCAGCAGAAGATCCTGCAGGAAATTCACGCCTGCGTGAGACTGATTTTAGGGCCTCCTGTCGAAATCTTCCTCCCCCGCCCACCTTTGAGCCTACCAGCGGCGGGCGGGATAGGAAGACTCCGCCTTGAACCTTGGGAATTGAAGAATTGTGCAAATCAGACTGCAGTTTTGTAATTGGTCAAGCTAGATCTTTTGTTAATTACTGAGATTATCCGATAGGTTCATTGCCCCTGTTGATCATCCCATGGACATTTCCCTCCAGACCTTCATCCTTGCCCAGGCATTGCCGACAAAATGATGCAGCCTTTAGAGGGGGGGGGGAAAAAAGCCCCCAACTGGAACAATTTCATCTCTTTTGTGTTGGAGAGAATAGAACCCTGGCACGGAGAACAGATAACACCGAATAAAGCGATGAATCTATTCTCATCACAACACACGAAGAATAGTTTTCAACGTGCAATGAATGAGCCTGAGGCAACAATAGAACTGAGTGCACAGCACAAATGTTAAAAATAAAGCTTTTCTTCTCACATCACCATTCTCTGAGTGTGGCATTTCACTGTTGTACGTGTGATTGTTTCTTTCATAAATAGAAACCCTTGGCCAGACTCTTTCTTTTTTGCGTTAACTTTCTCGGAGTTGCCGTCATTCTGACATGAAAAAGGTTTCACAATATCATACGCAATAATTTGAAAGTGTCTGTGAAGACTCCCATCCCTCCCCCAGATTATACAGCCTTTGGGTTTTCCGTATCGCCATCTAGAATCAGGTTGATCCAGAGCCTTCCTTGGAATTTCTAAACTAAATACTTAGGTTGGAACTTCCTAAAGAGTTTCATCTTGCTGATGTCAGTATGACTGTATGGGAAAGTTAGTACACAGATGACTCACCCTCTCTGCAATGCATCGTGCAGTATAAATAAAACACTCTGCAGCACCGAAAAAAAACACAATGTGGTTCTCATTGCAGATTCTGTGATGATAATAATCAGCCCTGTCTCTGGAGGGGGAATCATAATGAGTCAGAGATGTATTATACATCTACACGCTGCAGGATTCCACTAAATATTTTCACTCCTCATTTTCAAGAAATGTATTTGCTTAGCACATCTTGTTTTGAAAACAAAATTTAAAGAATAAAAAGTGGATCTTCATGGATGGCTAAATGGGTAACTGTCACATGGTCTGTATAACTGAGCTTCAAGGACTGGGGAGATCGCCGCAATCTTCCTTGGTAAATTGAAATGAGTCACTCTCTAATATCTGAACCAATTGACAATGAAACTGGAGACGATGGGAGTCTTGGACATTGGCTGAACAGCTAGCGAAATCCCCCCATTGGGAAGGCCCATTGCATTGTTCAACCCAGGCACTTGACAGGCCTAGGCCTTGCCCTGGGATCAAGGACCATGGGGCAGAAATCCCACCTGTCAGGAGCTGTCGGTCAATTAGAGGTCAGCAGCTCCACTGAGCGGCAGTGATACCGGGGGGAGGAGGTGGCTCCTGGCAATATGGCGAACAACTGCGGCCTCCAGTCACCGGATCCCCAGGCCAGGGGTGAGCGGTGGCAGAGGGAGGTGGTGGGGAAGTGGGTGTCAGCAGCAAGGGCAGGGGATGGAGCATAGTGAGCAGCTCTGAGGAAGAGTTATTATTAACTTGAAAGCTTGCGTGGAATTTTCCAGACCCGCTGCGACGGGTTTTGTGACGGATGAGAGCGGAAAATTCGGAGAGAGGCCAAAAATCCAATTCCCACCGGTGGGAAATCAGTTCAGAATTTTCCCCTCACCAGTTCCGTGGCAGATCCAGTTTCCTAATGGTCCCTGTCAGGAACGTTATCACCATGTCATGAAAACTCATTACAATCATGACTCACCGGAATCACATCACTAAGGGGAGGCTGGAGAATAACCAGAGGGTGATGGACCTGCACATCATGAGGCTGCAGGAAGATTGGGGGGACCTGAACATTGACAGGAGGAGAATCGTGGCTGGAAAATAAAAATACAGCACCACCATCTTGAAAGCCCAACATTGTTGCACAATATGAAATCCAAACCAGGAAAGTATCTGCTCAGGAGGAGCCCTGGAGCAATGTGGGAGGAACCTGCGGCTGGACTCAGGGTCCTTTCAGGCAGCACCCTCAAACTGCTCATAGTCACAACACTGAAGTAGAGTCAGAGCTCAGAGGCAGCACAGTGGTTAGCACTGTCGCCTCACAGCGCCAGGGACCCGGGTTCAATTCCTGGCTTGGCACTGTCTGTGTGGAGTTTGCATGTTCTCCCTGTGTCTGCATGGGTTTCCTCCGAGTGCTCCGGTTTCCTCCCACTGTCCAAAGATGTGCGGGGTTAGGTTGATTGGTCATGCTAAATTGCTCCTTAGTGTTAGGGGGATGTTGGGGGGGTTAGCAGGGTAAATGTGTGAGGTTGCAGGGGTGTGCTCAGGGTGGGATTGTTGTCGGTGCAGGCTCGATGGGCCAAATGGCCTCCTTCTGCACTAAAGGGATTCTATGGGATTCTAAATGAGGAAGACTTCCTCGATAAGGTGCAATTGGAGCCATTGCCTTTTGATGAACTTTAACAGGAGATTGCAGTAGTCATTGGCTTCACAACACAATCGCTCTGTTTGAGCATTAACAGAGAGGAACGTGAGAATGGAAAACATTCGCAACCACGAAGGAAACATAGCTGCTGTATATCTGCCAGATCACCAATGGAAAACCCTAATGAGCTTTCCCCAACTGGATAACAGGCATCCAGTCATTGCTGAAGGGCAGGTTGAGATTGATCAGAATACTAGGTCAGAGATTACAAGAGTGCCTTTGGAAAAATGGCACAGTTCATGAATATATCAAAACCTCTTCCAACCACTGGATAACTGAGATGTCAGGTATCAGGTTTGGCATCTCGGTGACCTTGATCTGTTAGAGGGCACCCCGACTACAAGGCTGGATGAACAAAAAGCTAATGGTGCAGTAACAACTCTCTGGAATGAGATTGGCTTTCTGTTTCCAAGTGCGAGGTCTGCTATGTTTGCCGAGTGTTCATTAATCTGTTGCAGCTATCAATCCACAGGGAGAAGGAGGATTGAATAATGGAGCCAGCACTCAACAATGCCTTCCTAATGGTGGTGGTCTGATTGGGGAGAAGGAGAGGGGCCCTCCAGCACCCAGTGCAGCTTGGAGAGGAAGCCTTGCCTCACATCTCTGGCCGAGGGGAGACTCTGCAAGACCCAGAGGATGAGAAGGTTAGACCCATCCCATGGAGGTGACTCACCCAGCCAAGGGTCTACCAACGAAGACTTTCCTATCTAGAGATGAGCGAGAGACAGTGCCGCTTCATCTGCACTTGTCCAGAGACGTGTGGATCATATCTGTCGCATTCTGTGGGAGGATCTAGCGCCCCATGAACTGGGAGGACATCCCCTGCCAGTGCTCCTGAAGGCCAACGCCACACTTAAGTTTATTGCCTGCTGATCATTCCAGGGATCCACAGGGGAACTATGCAGCATCTCACATTCTCAGAACACCAATGTTTCAAGGAGTAAAGTTAATCATTGTGTAAAGTTCACACTCGATGCAACGAGCCAGGATGTTTGATTTCAAGAGTTTGCAGCTATCTCAGGCCTGCTTAGGGTAAAAAGTGCAATCGATTGCAAGCATGTTGCTTTGATATTCTTCAACAGGAAAGTGTCCCATTCCCTAAATGTTCAGAGGTGGAGTCATTCAAAAAGGAAAGAGAGAGAGGACAGGGCCAATGTGTTTCTGTAAAGGGTGGTATTAAAAAGCCCAGAGAACCCTGGATCTCAAGGGATAAACAGGATTAGAAAAGGAAAGAAAGGACATTTATAGCAGATACAAGGGGCTCAAAACAATGGAAGCCCTAGAGGAGTTTGGAAAAAGGAAAGGTGCAACTTAAAAAAGAAATTAGGAGAGCGAAGGAGGGGCGTGAAAAAACAGACAAAATAGAGGAAAATCTTTGTAAGCAAGAGGGTGACCAGGGAGAGAGTAGGGCCCCTTAGGTAGCAAAATGGCAATGTGTGTGTGGAGCCGAAAGATGTAAGTGAGGTATTCAATGAGTATTTTGCATCTGTGGTCACCATGGAGAAGGAGGATGCAGGTGACAACAACTTTTAAGAAGCATTTAGATGAGCACTTGAAATGCCATAGCACACAAGGCTACGGACCAAGTGCTGGAAAATGGAATTAGAATCGATAGGTGTTTGATGGCCTGCGAAGATGCGATGGGCCAAAGGGCCTCTTTCTGTGCTGTAAAACTCGATGGCCGCAGAACAGCATTCTCTGTTGGCCTCAGACAGGATTTTACGAGCCTCGGGCGGGTGGGCAAAAATTCCAGACCATGATTCTGTGGTGTATGACCATAAGAAGCACATCGTGCACATTTGTGTCAGGTACCCTAAGAGTTCCCATGATTCCTACATCCTGGTTACTCCCAGGTGCCTGACATTTGCAGAGGGTCTCAGTGAATACAGCACTGGCTGCTCTGGGGATAAAGGATGCCCACTCAAATGATGGCTTGGGGCATCGGTGTGTCATCTTCATAGTAAGTCGGAGGAAAAATACAATGCGGTACATAAATCAACACAATCCATCATCAAGCAGACCATTGGCATCCTGAAGATGCATTTCCAATGTTTGGACCGCTCGGGTGGGACTCTTCCGTGCTCTCCACAGAGGGTGGGCTGCATAATTCTGGTCCGTTGAGCCCTTCACAACCCAATTCAAAGGGGGGGATCTCTTGCCAGAGGGAGACATGAAAAAGATTGAGAGTTCCTCAGACAATGAAGAGCAGGAGAGCAGGAATTTGAATTGGAGATGAGTGTCTGCTTCCACTGGAGGATGCCATCGAGGAAGACGTGCCCATGCAACTCTGATAGCCACAAGATTCCAGGCAGAGTAAGGTGCAGGCATTGAGATATAGCCGCGTTCCCTCTGGCCCTTACTGCTATGCCAACGCACTGAAAGGTCTTTATCGCAACTAACATGAAGAGCAGATTCAGCTTCTGGACTTCAACCCTCACGATTCACCAAACCCTCATCTTTGGAAAGGTCAGTAGTGGAAGTGAAAGTCAGCACAACAGTGCAAATGCTGTATCAAATGACTTAATGCAGCCGTTACGACCTTAATGAGAAACATTTAGTGGACACTGAGATGTACGCATGGTTGAAAAGACCACCAAGGCTGCAGGTCTTGTGCTTTGACAACTGCCAATGAAGGCAGCCTTCTCATTTTGAGAAACATTTACAGTTAACCCTCCAAGGCGATTGAGAATGTTTAGTTCTATGTTGTCTTCACTTTCAGTAAAGAGTTTGACACATGTCCCTGGCATAAAACGAGGTTCAAGTGACTATCATGACTCAGCTGCACACCACATGAATGTGAGGCTCTGAAAGGGAAGGGATCATGGAGTGGGAGCATGGCTCATCCTGGCAATAAGAAGGCACATTGATGCATATTCACAACGAGTTCATTCTCAGGAACAGCAAATGTATTTATGAATGTGAATGATGTATCAAGTGATTGAACACCCATGACCCAGAAATGATGTCAATGTTCCGCCATTTTTCTGAAGCTACTGCTCTGTCTTGTTGCATCCCTGGGATCTGCAGCAGAGGTGTAGGCAGCCTGCTGTCCCGTTGCCTTTAATGACTTTGGTGGCTGTCCTGTAGAGGGCTGAGACCCAGAAGGCCCCAGCCTGTTTTTGGTGTCCTACTTTGGGGCAGGTGCACCCTCCTCGGCCTGTACAACTGGAGGTGACGGGGTCACAGGCAGAGAGGATTGTGATCAGCTGGGCACCCTCAGAGTTGCCTGGGCTAATGGCCCGAGGTCTCTAACTGCTCGTCCTCCTTCCTTTCAATGCTTTGGGGCCCCTGCCTGACTTCCTGAGGAGAGGAGGACTTCTGGAGTGAAGTTGAGGTATTCCAACCCCCTCTTGCTGAGCCACTGATAGATTCCACCAATGCCTGTAGTGATGGAGTGTAGGTCTGAGCACAAATCCAGCAGGATCTGCTGGACTTAAGGTCTCCAGGGCGGCCACCATGTTTCCCATGCAGACCTTGAGACACTCACATGTCGGAACCACAACGTCAGACACAACGCGGATGGATTCCTCCATCTTTTGCTCTAGTTTGCTGACTGCCTCTCACAACTCTACCTGATTTTCCACTGCTGCATCTGTTGTTACTCCAGCAAGTGCCAGAGACCTAGAATCCCTACAGTACAGAAGGAGGCTATTCGGCCTATCGACCCTGCACCAACAAATCCACCCTATCCCTGTAACCCCACATACCCCCTGAAACTAAGGTCAATTTAGCTTGGCCAATCAACATAACCCGCACATCTTTGGACTGTGGGAGGAAATCAGAGCACCCGGAGGAAACCCATGCAGACACGGGGAGAATGTGCAAACTCCACACAGACAGTGACCCAAGCTGGGAATCGAACCCAGGTCCTTGGCGCTGTGAGGCAGCAGTGCTAACCACTGTGCCACCGTGCTGCCCATGTGTCATAATGTGTACATAACATGTGTTGTTTATGTTGCAGTAGTGGTGGTTCATTGATGAGATCTTGAGGCTTATGTGCTTAAACATAAACACCTTTATCGGTAGGCTTTAATTATCCACAGTTCCGATTATGGTCTTGCAATTTGCAGCTTCCACCATGCAGGCTAGCTGCTGACAGAGTTCTGTTCTAGACTGTTCTCTGACAATGTGACAGCATACATCACTCTGTGGGCGGTGCCATTTTCCAAGCCCATGTTGACCCTTGCCCTGCAGAGCAGTTTACATATATAATTATAACAGATCATCACAGCCATCTTTTCAAAAACGTTCCTCCCTTCTAACAGAGAATACAAAACAGTGTTTACTTCCCATCACAATATAATGTAGTCTTACATCTTGACAATTCCTTCACAATCTCAAGGAGAATGTGCAAATTCCACGCAGACAGTTACTCATGGCTGGAATCAAACTATGGTAAATTACCCCTTAGTGTCCAAAGGTGTGTAGGTTAGGTGGATTGGCTATGGTAAATGCACAGGATTATGGGGATAGAGTGGAGAGGAGAGGAGGACCTGTGTGACTTGCTCTTTCCAAGAGTCGGTGCAGACTCAATGGGCCGGATGGCCTCTTTCTGCGCTGTAGGGATTCTATTAATGTGCTTTTCCATTCGTGTGACCATCTCAGCAATCTTGTTCTGGCACGTAATCTCAGTTTCTTTCTCTGTCTGAATTGCTGATTGTGCTGTCAATTTCAATGCTTTGTACCTCTTCAGTTAATTTCTCATTCTCATGTTTCCTTCTTCAAGCTCTTATTCTGCTGATTCAGTCCTTGACTGGACATGTCCTGATTTTCTAGTTGCTTTTCATGGAGTTCAGCTTATCCTCCATTAACCTCCAATAATTTCTGCTTCTTCTTAACTTTATTTCTTCTTTTCTCTCCAGGTTTGCTGTCAGTCGTTTCATCCTGTTGTTTCACTGTCTTCTCCAGAGCTTTAATTCTTTTTGTTGTTTCCTCTTCAAGTTCAATAATTTCTGTGTTGCTTCCAAGGGGATTCTATCAAGTTCTTACTGGATGGAAACATTTCATGAATAGAACCTTCATTTCCACTTGTCTTAACTTCAGCCAAACCCTTTTGGCTTCACTGTTGGCCAGGTCTGTCGCTGGTGAAGTGCTGACTTGTTTCCATTCTGCATTTCCTTTGTTGCCTTTCATTTGGTGTTTTCTCTTTGGGGTCGCTTGTTGCCCTTCTTCTGGGATCTCCTGTTGCCTTCTATTTGAGGTCTTTGTTGCCTCTTCCTTGAGATCTTTCATTGCTGTTTAGCTAAGGTTTTTGTTGCCTCCTCTGAGGTCTTTGCTGCCTCTTCTTTGAGGTCTTTGCCTATTTTTTAAGAGTTGCCCTCCATCTGGGGTCTTCTCTGATTTTCCTGTCCTTTGCTGTTTGTTTCTTCTTAAGTTTCCACTTTAACTGTGTTTCCACTCTAAATGCATTACCTCTTTAAGGCTTTAAGACTGTCACTTTTTTTCACTCAGTTGTCAGCAGCTGCTGATTGTGTCCCTGTGCTTTTCCTGCACTTTTTCAGGAGAATTGCGATCCAGGCTGCATTTTAAAAAACTTTTTTATTTAAACTTACAGAAACATAGAAGCAGGAGTAGGCCATTCAGCCCTTCGAGCCTGCTCCATCATTCATTTTGACCATGAGTGATCATCAAATTCAATATCCTGATCCTGCCTTTCCCCCATATTCCTTGATCCCTTTAGCCGCAAGAGACATAGAAAATGTTACTTCACGCTTCATCCTTAACTTTCTGAACCACTGCAGACTTTCCCCTGTTTTCAGTGTCCTGTGCTCTGGGAGTTTTGTCTGGTCTGCTTCCCCTCGAAGTTGCGAGCCATCAGTTTTTTCATCTCATTGATTTTCCTGTGTTTCGGGAGACCCTGCTGCCGTTCCATTTCCCGCCATTGTTATTTTTCTAAATTAAATCTGCAATACTGCTTTCTTTGATTTGATTTGATTTATTATTGTCGTAGATAATAGTAGACAGTGAAAAGTATTGTTTCTTGCACGCTATACCGACAAAGCATACCATTCATAGAGAAGGCAAGGAGAGAGTGCAGAATGTAGTGTTACAGTTATAGCTAGGGTGTAGAGAAAGATCAACTTAGTCCATTCAAAAGTCTGATGGCAGCAGAGAAGAAGCTGTTCTTGAGTCGGTTGGTACATGACCTCAAACTTTTGTATCTTTTTCCCGACAGAGCTTTAAGTTTGCACCAACTCTTTGTTTTCAAACTTAAAGCCACAGCTCTTTGAGCTGTCAGCTCCACAGGGTTTATATTTTATATAACTCTAAGTTACTTTTTTAAAATTTCTGTCTCTGCTGGACAATTTTACAGGTCTTTTTTTTAAATGACTTTTTTTTTACAGGGTTCTTTTTTTTTACAGGTTTTCTACATCTGTCTTGTACCTTCTTCTATCTACTGAACATCCTGGGATCGCCACCTATTCTGCAATGTAAGGACAGATACTTTTCTGTCTTTCGCTCACCCTTCTTGTGGATTCTGACCAAGAGTTCTTGCCATGTTCCCTCCATTGCTCACCCATCTTGCAACTGTCCATAGTTTCTGATTCTACATTACTCAGGGTTGGGCAATATCTCTTCTTGGTGCGTGTCTCTCTATTTAGGCTTCAGCATTCCATACCTAGGGATACTGTCCTGTGTCCCTGCATTTAGTTGCCAACTTCCTTCTCACTGTTGATCACCACCGTCAATCACCATGATACGATCACCAAATCCCCCTCTGACACCATGTCATATTATGTACGCAAAATGGGTTCTTTATGTTGCAGAGGTGGTTCTTTGATGAGATATTGAGGCTTGTGTGCTTAAACATAAACATCTTTATTGGCAGACTTCAATGATCTCCAGTTCCAGCTATGGTCTTGCATGGTACAGCTTCCACCATGCAGGCGATCTGTTTATAGAGTTATGTTCTAGACTGTTCTCTGACAATGTGACTACATACATCACACTGTGGGCAATGTCACTCTCCAGGCCCACGTTAACCCTTACTCTGCTGCGCATCTTATATTATAATGAATGCAGGCATATATCGTCACAAACAAAGAACAAAGAACAGTACAGCACAGGAAACAGGCCCTTCGGCCCTCCAAGCCTGTGCCGCTCCTTGGTCCAACTAGACCAATCGTTTGTATCCCTCCATTCCCAGGCTTCTCATGTGACTATCCAGGTAAGTCTTAAACGATGTCAGCGTGCCTGCCTCCACCACCCTACTTGGCAGCGCATTCCAGGCCCCCACCACCCTCTGTGTAAAAAACATCCCTCTGATATCTGAGTTATACTTCGCCCCTCTCACCTTGAGCCCGTGACTCCTCGTGAACGTCACTTCTGATCTGGGGAAAAGCTTCCCACCGTTCACCCTATCTATCCCCTTCATAATCTTGTATACCTCTATTAGATCTCCCCTCATTCTCCGCCTTTCCCCGGAGAACAACCCCAATTTACCTAATCTCTCCTCATAGCTAAGACCCTCCATACCAGGCAACATCCTGGTAAACCTTCTCTGCACTCTCTCCAACGCCTCCACGTCCTTCTGGTAGTGCGGCGACCAGAACTGGACGCAGTACTCCAAATGTGGCCTAACCAGCGTTCTATACAGCTGCATCATCAGACTCCAGCTTTTATACTCTATACCCCGTCCTATAAAGGCAAGCATACCATATGCCTTCTTCACCACCTTCTCCACCTGTGTTGCCACCTTCAAGGATTTGTGGACTTGCACACCTAGGTCCCTCTGTGTTTCTATACTCCTGATGACTCTGCCATTTATTGTATAACTCCTCCCTACATTATTTCTTCCAAAATGCATCACTTCGCATTTATCCGGATTAAACTCCATCTGCCACCTCTCCGCCTAATTTTCCAGCCTATCTATATCCTGCTGTATTGCCCGACAATGCTCTTCGCTATCCGCAAGTCCAGCCATCTTCGTGTCATCCGCAAACTTGCTGATTACACCAGTTACACCTTCTTCCAAATCATTTATATATATCACAAATAGCAGAGGTCCCAGTACAGAGCCCTGCGGAACACCACTGGTCACAGACCTCCAGCCGGAAAAAGACCCTTCGACCACTACCCTCTGTCTCCTATGGCCAAGCCAGTTCTCCACCCATCTAGCCACTTCTCCTTGTATCCCATGAGCCTTAACCTTCTTAACCAACCTGCCATGTGGGACTTTGTCAAATGCCTTACTGAAATCCATATAGACGACATCCACTGCCCTTCCTTCATCAACCGTTTTTGTCACTTCCTCAAAAAACTCCACCAAATTTGTAAGGCACGACCTCCCTCTTACAAAACCATGCTGTCTGTCACTAATGAGATTGTTCTGTTCTAAATGCACATACATCCTGTCTCTAAGAATCCTCTCCAACAACTTCCCTACCACGGACGTCAAGCGTCAACCTGGGCATTCACTTCCTCTGACTGCTACAGAGATGTGTCTGTCAGTTGCTCCCCAGAATTTGACCCCAAACCTAATCTAGAATAATGAGCCACTGGCGTGTGCGTCTTTGCGCTGGTGGAGGATGCAGGGGAACACAGTGATGGCTGTTCTTCAAGTTAGTCTTCAGCATTCTCCTCTGAGGTGGCTTGGGGGCTGGGGCTTATGTTGCCTGTGCTGGTCTGTCAGGACCAGCTGCTGCCTATAAGAGATAGAAGGTAGATTTAGCTCATGAACAGGCTGAATACAGAACTGCGTGTCGCTCACTGTGAATGTCAGGATGAGATCAACTCATGAAGGGCTCATCTTGCTGTGAGGGGTCAACCTCGCTTTCCCCACAGGAGCAATCCCTGTCCACCCCCGGCCTCCTCAGGCATGCAGAGTTCCTGTATGTCGGCTGCTCCTTCCCCTGTCCGGGATCTCTCCCTCTTGCTGTGAGCAAGCTTGACCTGCGTGAAGACAATTGGATGGAATGTGTTGGGAAGGGATGGAGGAGAGGTTGGGAAACAGGCAAGCCAGCTGTGTGTGCTGAGCACCCCACAGTCAGCACTAAGGATGGAGTTTGTACCGTCTGATGGATGAGATGCTGGTGATCCATGTGACAATCAGTGCTGATGTGCCCCTGCCAATATTGTGTGTAAGCCCTGAGCGGTATAATCCTTTGAGTGGACGGTGCAATTATTTAAGTGTGAGACTGGAGTGAGCTGAAGGGTGACTACCCCTGGTACAGTGGGTGAGATCATTCATCCTCTTCCTGCACTGGATGGTGTTTCTCAGGCCGGTGGCCAACAAACTGACCTTCCTGGCAACTGCCTCCCAGTCCGGTGAGGTGAGGCTGCTGGGACTCCTGGAGCCATCCCTTGGGTAGAGGACATCTGATTGCTGGTGGCCTCCACTGATGAGCGCCTCAAGGGAGTCACTGGCTGAACCGTTCTGCAGCTTTTTCTTGGCCGCAACCATCTCAAAACACCTCTGCTGGGCTGAAGAGGGTGATTTGCTTTGATTTGATTTGATTTAATATTGTCACATGTATTAACGTACAGTGAAAAGTATTGCCTCTTGCACGCTATACAGACAAAGCATACCGTTCATAGAGAAGGAAACGAGAGAGTGCAGCATGTAGCATTATAGTCATAGCTAGGGTGTAGAGAAAGATCAACTTGAGGCAAGGTAAGTCCATTCAAAAGTCTGATGGCAGCAGGGAAGAAACTGTTCTTGAGTCAGTTGGTACGTGACCTCAGACTTTTGTATCTTTTTCCTGATGTAAGAAGGTGGAAGAGAGAATGTCCGGGACGCGTGGGGTCCTTAATTATGCTGGCTGCTTTGTCGAGGCAGCGGGAAGTGTAGACAGAGTCAATGGAGGGGAGGCTGGTTTGCGTGATGGATTGGGCGACATTCACGACCTTTTGTAGTTTCTTACGGTCTTGGGCAGAGCAGGAGCCATACCAAGCTGTGATACAACCAGAAAGAATGCTTTTTATGGTGCATCTGTGAATGTGTGTATTCAGGTGGTATTTAAATATGGCCATTAGACCTTTGACTCCATGAGGTGGCAAAGGACCAGACAAATCAGTTTGTGCCCCACCGTGTGATTCCACCCATTAACTCTGCTTCTCTTCACAGATTTGTTCTTTGTATACCACCAGTTGCTGAATATTTCCAGCACTTTGATTTCTCTCTGATTTTCAGCAGCTGCAGTATTTTATAACAGACATTCAATGGCGGAACTTTGTGCATTGAACAATTGTATTCATCACTGGCGTCAAACAACATTGTGGCAAATATTTTAAAGTGGATGGCCGGAATTCTCTGGCCGTTCATGCCGGCAGGATTCTTCAGTCCCACTGCAATGAACGGAAATTTGGCTGAGCACCAAATTCCCCACCCTAGCTTGTGATGGCAACAGGGTGTGAATGGCTGGAAAATGCCAAGTTTCTGTGACAGATCCTCTGTTGAGTTTTAAAGGGAAGTGAGACTTTAGACCTCGTTCAAAGATATCCAGCGGTAGTTTCGCAGGCAAGACAATTGTCCATTGGAATTCCAGTGCTGCTTATCATCCCAATGTGAATGGCTCAAATAGAATGAGTTTTGTCAATGGGTGCACCAAAAACAACCATTCCATCTCAGGGGTAAAAACCTAACGAAGACCTGCTATAAATGTGTCACTTCATCTCAGATGGTTGCAATGCAGTTTTGGATATCGAGATCATGGAGAAGACAAAAGGAGCTTCTGAGAAAAGTAGAACTCTGACATGAAGTAAAACAAATATAAAAGGGTTTATTTTCTTTTTGGAAATTTCCAAAGCCTGTCCACCATCTACAAGGCACAAGTCAGGAGTGTGATGGAATACTCTCCACTTGCCTGGACGGGTGTAGCTCCAAAAACACTCAAGAAACCTGACACCATCCAGGACAAAGTAACCCACTTGATTGGCACCACATCCACAAGCCTCCGCTCCCTCCACCACCGATGCTCAGTAGCAGCAGTGTGTACTATCTACAAGATGCACTGCAGAAATTCACCAAAGATCCTTAGACAGCAAACCCATGACAACTTCCATCTAAAAGGACAAGGGCAACAGATCCATGCATGTATCCTGCACGTTTCCCTTCACTACCACCACCTGCAAGTTCCTCTCCAAGCCACTCACGATCTTGACTTGGAAATATATCACCGTTCCTTCACAGCTGCTGGGTCAAAATCCTGGAATTACCTCCCCATTGTGGATCAACTCACAGCATGTGGATTGCAGCGATTCAAGAAGGCAGCTCATCACCACCTTCTCAAGGGCAGCTAGGGATGGGCAACAAATGCTGGCCTGGCCAGTGACACCCATGTCCCACAGATGAATAAAAATAAATTCAACTTTTTTCGGCATCTAGCTGCCTTTAGGTTTATGGCATGTTCAGGCTGAGGAAACCGAAGAGAAATTATGAAACCAATTGATTCAGGTCTGATTTCATTAGATATTAAACCACATGCATCAGAGTGAGTCATTTCAGGAGAGGGAGGCAAGGACAAGATTGGGGAAAATATGCATCTTTCAAAACAGACTCTGGAGTGGAAAAAGACGCTGCAGTTTGAACCCAGACAAGAAAACAAACTTTCAATTTGTATGGAAGAGGTCTTGGGATGTTAAGTATTGGTTACCATAACAGCAGTACTTTGAATTGGTTAAATGAGAAAGACAAACAGTATCATATTTAAATTTAGTATTACTGGTTTACTATTTGGCAGCTTACATTGCATGCAAGAAGATTTGCATATGCAAGTGGCACTATCAACGTTTGACAATATTCAAGTGTCAGGGGGATCATGACATGTTTAAGTCTCCCCAGTTCCATTTAAAGGTTCAGTTCAGTCGAACGATGGATTGGGTTGTATGTGGGTCAGTCGGCTTGTTTACATTGCAAATGTTTATATTTGAATTTTACATTATGCTCACAACTTTCCAAAATATTCAAGATCATTGAAATCTGAAACAAAAACAGAAAATGCTGGGAACACGCACTCAGGTCAATCCACATCGATAGGGCGGGGTGAGATTGTCGGCCAGCCCTCCAGAATAGTCATGGTGTCCACAAGAATGAAAGAACAAATCTCCGGAACACTTTGCAACCAACTGAGAAGAAACAAATCATCCAAACATTAAAAAATATTTTATTTTCCATTCGATCACTTTCATATATTAGTTAGGGAAATGAGTCATGGGCCAGCACAGTGGCACAGTGGTTAGCACTGCTGCGTCACAGCACCAGGGACGCAAATTCAATTCCAGCCTCAGGTCGCTGTCTGTGTGGAGTTTGCACGTTCTCCCCGTGTCTGTGTGGGTTTCCTCCGGGTGCTCCAGTTTCCTCCCACATTCCAAAGATGTGCAGGTTAGGTGGATTGGACGTGCTAAATTGTCCCTTAGTGTCCCAAGATGTGTAGGTTAGGTGGATTAACCCCATGGTGTGAGGTTGTGGGGATAGGGCGGAGGGAAGGGCCTGGGTGGGATGCTCTTTCTGAGAGTTAGTGCAGGCTTGATGGGCCGAATGGCCTCCTTCTGCACTGTAGTCATTCCACGCTTCTATGATTCAATGAAGTCCTGTCAAGAATCTTCTGATCAGTGAGGTAATAGAGTCTGTTCACTCTCTGATTGGCTGTGGGAAGATGCTCCACTCTGGGACGGGATGTAACAGTTGACGAATGAGGGGACCCTGGATGGGGGTGGAGTGGTATTACCATATCATGTTTCTCATTGCTATGTTATTTATTTTAATTTTTATATTATGGTGATATTAAATTGTGCTTATCTTACAAAGAGAGGTTGAAGAGGTTGGTCCTCTACCCACTGTTGTTTAGAAGAATGAGCGGAGATCTTATTGAAACATAAAAGAGCCTGAGGGGATTTGAGAGGCTTGATACCGGGGGAATGTTTCCACTTATGAGGAAGACTAGAACCAGGGCACACAGTTTAAGAAGAGGCCTACCATTTAAGATGGCGATTAGGAGATTATTTTTCTCTTTGAGACGGTCACTAGTCTGGGGAATTCTCTTCCCCAGAGAGCAGTGGAGGTTGGGTCATTGAAGGTATTCCAGGCTGAGGTAGACAGAGTTTTGATTTATTTGCTTATTTAGTTTATTTATTTATTAGTGTCACAAGTAGGCTTGCATTAACACTGCAATGAAGTTACTGCGAAAATCCCCTCGTCGCCACACTCCGGCGCCTGTTTGGGCACACTGAGGGGGAATTTAACATGGCCGATGCACCTAACCAGCACGTCTTTTGGAGTGTGGGAAGAAACTGGAGCACTTGGAGGAAACCCACGCAAACACAGGGAGAACGTGCAGACTCCACACAGACAGTGATCCAAGCCAGGAATCGAACCCGGGTCCCTGGCGCTATGAGGCAATAGTGCCTACCACTGTGTCACCGTGCCAATAACAAGAGCATGAAGGATTATGGAGGTTGGGGTGGGGGGGGGGGGGGGCGGTGGCGCGGTGGGGATGGTGGTGTATGTGGCAAAGTGAAGGTGACACTACAATCAGATCAGCCATGATCTTATTAAAGCCAGAGTGGGTTTGATGGGCTGAATGGCCTTTTCCTGCTCCTAGTTGAGAGGTGACGGAAGGTCATGTGATAGAAGCTCCAGGAATATGTCTGAGCAGAGGTGGCACTATGACCGTGAAGAGAATGGATGAATTCACACTTTGGGTGCGGACCTCTATTCCCCAGCCTTGACGCCTCCTTCACCCAAATGAGAACAACATTCATAGATCCAGTGAAAAAGTCACCATTTTTATTTATCTTCAAACATGCCTGACAATGGACACCAGGGAAAAAGGCAATAAAGGGATTGATGCCTGCAAGCATGCCCGTTCATCAATTTAGGGGAAACACAACTCGTTCATTTACAGGCTAAAACTACACAGAGGCAGGCAACCTCGTGGCTGCCATCAGCTCCTGACGTGACTCTGAGGGGCGAGTTTTCCTGTTCCGCCCGCCACGGGAATCATAGCAGGCAAGGGGCGTGTGCTGACTTCAATCAGGCCATTGAGGTTGGCCTGTTGGAATATGAACTCCCTGATTAAGGAGTCAATTGATGGGCCAATCAGGGAGTCTTTTCCTTGAACCCAAAGAGAAAATGCTGGAAAACCTCAGCAGGCCTGGCAGCACCTGTAAGGAGAGAAAAGAGCTGACGTTTCGAGTCCAGATGACGCTTTGTCAAAGCTGTTTGATGACAAAGGGTCGCCTGGACTCGAAACGTCAGCTCTTTTCTCTCCTTACAGATGCTGCCAGACCTGCTGAGATTTTCCAGCATTTTCTCTTTTAGTTTCAGATTCCAGCCTCCGCAGTAATTTGCTTTTATCCAGTCTTTTCCTTGTATTTAACCGGGAGTGTCGGTTTTTCTGGCGCTCCTGAAGGTAGCCTGCTGACTGATAGCACTCAGTGTACTGCTGTTGGAATTGTAAATAAAAGGATTTTGGTGAAGGGATTTCTGTCTCCTAAGACTTATTACAGGGCAAACCATGAAAAGATCCGTTGGCCTCAGGTGGGATTTTCCAGTTTCAGGGTGAGTGTGACTGGAAAATCCCGCCCTGGGTACCCTAGCCCACGGTTACCAGGATGATACCCCACCCTGCTCCCCAATAGGTGCCCTGGTTCATGTGATCCTTATTCTGCAGACTGATTCTTAAAGGGACAATCACCCTTGCTAACACCAAATATTGACATAATAATAGCTGACATCATAAGCAAGTGACAAATTGCTTTTAATAAAGTTAGATTTAACAGAGTCAAAGTTAAATGCACAATCCAATGCAGCTAAAGACATTATACTGAAGAAAAAGTATTGATGATTCTTACCCCATGTGCCCATTTGCTAGTCTGTTATTCTCCAAAGCGGAGGAAAGGCCCCAGTGTCTCTCAACATTTCTACTCAATCAGCTTCTTTCAGTTGTTAAGTCATCACTCAGTGTTTTAAGAAATAAGAGTTATAAGTAAAACAAAATATATTAAAGAGAGGTGAAAATGGTGAAAGTGAAGTATTTGTACAATGTTCGCTCCTGTCCCCGCTGAATCACTTGGCTGTCAGGCAGATTTACTGCCAGGACAAAAGTCATTAACAAAGAAAATATATTAGTTTATTTAGCAGTGAGATGAGGCAAGATCATTTATCAAACCCAACCCACAAGCATCCTAAATAAACAAACGTACAATCCAGAAATAGACTGCTCTATAACAATAGGGTTTTTTAAATGCTCTGCTTGAGAAACTGGTCTCTCCCCTGTTTGTTTCCCAGTGATGATGTGGAGATGCCGGCGTTGGACTGGGGTAAACAGAATAAGAAGTCTGACAACACCAGGTTAAAGTCCAACGGGTTTGGCGTTTGCTACCAAATAAACCTGTTGGACTTTAACCTGGTGTTGTCAGACTTCTTACTGTGTTTCCCAGTGAACAGGTTAAACAGGGTTTAGAATACCGTAGGTACCTCTCTCTCGCATGGTTCATTCTTTGTGATTGCACAAGTGATGTGATAACGAATTGAATAAAAATAAATTTAAAAATGAAAACTGTAAAGTAGGGCAATAACTAAACTATTAAAATTCAGAAGTATCAAGGGGTTTAGGTTGGCCTCATATATCTTTTAGCTAATCATTGGCTTGGGGTCTGCATCATTGAGTCTCCACGGTCCCACAGGGGGAGGCGGTGGCGTAGTGGTTTTATCAGTGGACGAGTAATCCAGTGAGCCAGTGTAATGCTCTGGGGATCGGGGTTCAAATTCCATGAGGTTGACTCTTAAATGCCCTCTGAATTAAGGGGCGGCACGGTAGCCCAGTGGTTAGCACTGCTGCTTCACAGCTCCAGGGACCTGGGTTCGATTCCCGGCTTGGGTCACTGTCTGTGTGGAGTTTGCACATTCTCCTCGTGTCTGCATGGATTTCCTCCGGGTGCTCCGGTTTCCTCCCAAAGTCCAAAGATGTGCGGGTTAGGTTGATTGGCCATGCTAAAATTGCCCTTAGTGTCCTGAGATGTGTAGGTTAGAGGGATTGGTGGGTAAATATGTAGGGATATGGGGGTAGGGCCTGGGTGGGATTGTGGTCGGTGCAGACACGATGGGCCGAATGGCCTCTTTCTGTACCTTAGGGTTTCTATGATTTCTCTGAATTGCCTCGCAAGCCATTCAGTTGAATGGGTAATTAGGGATGGGCAATAAATGCAAGCCCAGCCAGCGACATTCACATCCCATGAATGAATATACATAACAAGCATGGAATCAGCAGTAATTCTGTAAATGTGGGACATTGTTAACTGCACAGTTGGGCTGTACCTAGGTGTAATTTAGATCAGGCTAAAATATAAGAATGAGGCCTTCTAGTTTTGAAGAGAGGCTTGAGGATTTAATGCCTGTCCAAAGATATGCAGGTTAGGTGGGTTGGCCATGCTAAATTGCTCCTTAGTGTCCTGGGATGTGTCGGTTAGAGGGATTAGTGGGGTAATGTGTGAGGTAGTGGGGATAGGGCCAGGGTTGGATGGTTGTCGGTGCAGACTCAATGGGCTGAATGGCCTCCTTCTGCACTGTAGGAATTCTATGACTCTATGATTCTAACACAGGTAAAACTTAACTTGGCAGCCACAGCACTGTGGAACAACTAAGTAAGCCTATGGATTTATAAAGATCAGCATTTGGCAAAGATATCCACATTCTTCTTTTCTGGTGCTTCATCAAACATACTGTAAGAAGCAGGAAAAAGCATGCTACGACAACCTCTCAAGGCCAGATGACCTATTGGAGAGTTTTTAAATTGTGAAAAGCTTTGGCAGTGTAGGCTTGTTTCCACTTGTGCAGGAAGAGCTAAACTAGAGGGTATCATATCAGATCATCACCAAGAAATCCAACCGAGAATTCAGAAGAAATGTTTTGCTTAGCGAGTGGTGAGAATGTGGAACTCACTACCACAGCGAGTGGTGGGGGCGAATGTTAGAACATAGAACATAGAACATAGAACAGTACAGCACAGAACAGGCCCTTCGGCCCACGATGTTGTGCCGAGCTTTATCTGAAACCAAGATCAAGCTATCCCACTCCCTATCATCCTGGTGTGCTCCATGTGCCTATCCAATAACTGCTTAAACGTTCCTAAAGTGTCTGACTCCACTATCACTGCAGGCAGTCCATTCCACACCCCAACCACTCTCTGCGTAAAGAACCTACCTCTGATATCCTTCCTGTATCTCCCACCACGAACCCTATAGTTATGCCCCCTTGTAATAGCTCCATCCACCCGAGAAAATAGTCTTTGAACGTTCACTCTATCTATCCCCTTCATCATTTTATAAACCTCTATTAAGTCTCCCCTCAGCCTCCTCCGCTCCAGAGAGAACAGCCCTAGCTCCCTCAACCTTTCCTCATAAGACCTACCCTCCAAACCAGGCAGCATCCTGGTAAATCTCCTCTGCACTCTTTCCAGCGCTTCCACATCCTTCTTATAGTGAGGTGACCAGAACTGCACACAATATTCCAAATGTGGTCTCACCAAGGTCCTGTACAGTTGCAGCATAACCCCACGGCTCTTAAACTCCAACCCCCTGTTAATAAAAGCTAACACACTATAGGCCTTCTTCACAGCTCTATCCACTTGAGTGGCAACCTTTAGAGATCTGTGGATATGAACCCCAAGATCTCTCTGTTCTTCCACAGTCTTCAGAACCCTAGCTTTGACCCTGTAATCCACATTTAAATTAGTCCTACCAAAATGAATCACCTCACATTTATCAGTGTTAAACTCCATTTGCCATTTTTCAGCCCAGCTTTGCATCCTATCTATGTCTCTTTGCAGCCTACAACAGCCCTCCACCTCATCCACTACTCCACCAATCTTGGTGTCATCAGCAAATTTACTGATCCACCCTTCAGCCCCCTCCTCTAAGTCATTAATAAAAATCACAAAGAGCAGAGGACCAAACACTGATCCCTGCGGCACTCTGCTAGCAACCTGCCTCCAGTCCGAAAATTTTCCATCGACCACCACCCTCTGTCTTCGATCAGACAGCCAGTTACCTATCCAATCGGCCAACTTTCCCTCTATCACACACCTCCTCACTTTCATCATAAGCCGACCATGGGGGACCTTATCAAACGCCTTACTAAAATCCATGTATATGACATCAACTGCCCTACCTTCATCAACACATTTAGTTACCTCCTCAAAAAATTCAATCAAATTTGTGAGGCACGACTTGCCCTTCACAAATCCGTGCTGACTATCCCGGATTAATCCGCATCTTTCTAAATGGTCGTAAATCCCATCTCTAAGGACCTTTTCCATCAATTTACCAACCACCAAAGTAAGACTAACCGGTCTATAATTACCAGGGTCATTTCTATTCCCTTTCTTAAACAGAGGATCAACATTCGCCATTCTCCAGTCCTCTGGCACCATCCCCGTGGACAGCGAGGACCCAAAGATCAAAGCCAAAGGCTCTGCAATCTCATCCCTTGCCTCCCAAAGAATCCTAGGATACATTTCATCAGGCCCAGGGGACTTATCGACCTTCAGTTTATTCAAAACTGCCAGGACATCCTCCCTCCGAACATCTATTTCCTCCAGCCTATTAGCCTGTAACACCTTCTCTTCCTCAAAAACATGGCCCCTCTCCTTGGTGAACACTGAAGAAAAGTATCCATTCATCACCTCGCCTATCTCTACTGACTCCATACACAAGTTCCCACTGCTGTCCTTGACCGGCCCTAACCTCACCCTGGTCATTCTTTTATTCCTCACGTAAGAGTAAAAAGCCTTGGGGTTTTCCTTGATCCGACCCGCCAAGGACTTCTCGTGTCCCCTCCTAGCTCTCCTAAGCCCCTTTTTCAGCTCATTCCTTGCTAACTTGTAACCCTCAATCGAGCCATCTGAACCTTGTTTCCTCATCCCTACATAAGCTTAATACATTGTTGATGTATTAAAGGGGAGTCTGGGCAGGGAGAAGGTAATAGAGGGTTATGCTGATAGATAGAGTTAGATGAGGGAAGATGGGAGGAGGCTGAATTGGAGCCTTAACACTGGCATGGACTGCTTGGATCAAATAGCCCGTTTCTGTGCCGCTAATCAAATGTAATATTTAATCCGATGTATATCACACATTTACACAGTTGGCTTGCAATTAGTGAAGCCGAAAATGTTGCCTTCTCATCTGCTCCCAAGTTTGAGCGGTGGGTGAGGATACATTGATACACTCCATGACCTCCAGCCAGACTGGTTCTCTACACTATAAAGTCACAAACAGAACAAATTCATCGAAACACCCTTTGCTGTCGTACAATTTCCAAAGACGCGCTGGTTAGGTGCATTGGTCGTGCTAAATTCCCCCTCAGTGTACCCGAACAGGCGCCGGATTGTGGCGACTTGGGGATTTTCACAGTAACTTCATTGCAGTGTTAATGTAAGCCTACTTGTGACTAATAAATAAACTTTAACTTTACACAGCCTGGTTTCTGAACTGAACCATTCGGCACACCACAGCCAAACACTTTTCACATTTTTTCTACAATTAAAAGAAGTCCAACCTTGAGGGCAGCCAACGGCCTATTAAAGGGTCTGGTGCAAGAAATGTTGCTCTTTCCTCGCTGAAGGCCACAAATTGTTCGTCACCACTCCCCGCCAATACAAAAACCAAATGCACCTCCAACGTGCAAGATCCCAGGTGTAGCTTGCCAGTATAATAAAGAACTGAACTTCTATAAGCAAGCAAGGCAAGATGTTTCACAAGCTGCTCTGCTAACAGCCCCTGTGAATTTTGAGTTTGGGCTTTTAATGCTATCGTCTGGTTTAAATACAATCAAAATGGTCACAATTGTCACTTAACCAGACATACTACAAGCTATAATAATTCAGTCCAACATTATTTGTGTTTGAGACTTCCCATGACAAGCATCTGTAGTGCATTTGAAACACAGTGATCTGTTTCACTGTATCTCAGTGCAAAGGATTCCTTTCTGCTAAGTCATTAAAGTATGCTGGCATAATTTATGAACAGCATTTTTTTAACAAATTTGAACAGGACGGCGATGGATTGGAGTTACACAAATGAGACAATTATTTTCACTTTTCAATGGGACTTTTGGCAGTGTTGTGATATCTGGGTGATTAACTGCGCTCGCCATGGGGACTAATGTAAAAACATATCCTTTTATGTGTGTACACAAAGTGGACTGTTTTATACACTGCTGCGCTCACATATTCCACTTTAATAACTGTCTCAACAGCCAACAGCTGTAGCTGCCAAATATCGTGCCAAATGCCACTTT